>NW_021703778.1:95805975-96002635 GCF_005190385.1 Monodon monoceros
TCAGACCTCCCAAAAGGCAAGAAACTCCCCACGTACCTGGGGAGGGAAAAAAAAAAAAAAAAAAAAAAAACAGAGACAAAAGAATAGGGATGGGACCTGCACTTCTGGGAGGGAGCTACAAAGGAGGAAAAGTTTCCACACGCTAGGAAACCCCTTCACTGGCTGAGACAGGGAGTGGGAGGGGGGGACACTTCAGAGCCACGGAGGAGAGCGCAGCAACAGGGGTGCAGAGGGCAAAGCGGAGAGATTTCCGCACAGAGGATCAGTGCCGACCACCACTCACCAGCCTGAGAGGCTTCTCTGCTCACCCGCCGGGGAGGGTGAGGCCTGGAGCTGAGGATCAGGCTTCGGAGATCAGATCCCAGGGAGAGGACTGGGGTTGGCTGCGTGAACACAGCCTGAAGTGGGCTAGTGCATCATAGCTAGCCAGGAGGGAGTCCGGGAAAACGTCTGGAACTGCCTAAGAGGCAAGAGAGCATTGTTTTGGGGTGCGCAAGGAGAGGGGATTCAGAGCACCGCCTAAGTGAGCTCCAGAGACGAGCATGAGCTACAGCTATCACTGAGGACCCCAGAGATGGGCATGAAATGCTAAGGCTGCTGCTGCAGCCACCATGAAACCTGTGTGTAAGCACAGGTCACTATCCACACCTTCCCTCCTGGGAGCCTGTGCAGCCAGCCACTGCCAGGGCACTGTGATTCAGGGCCAGTTTCCCCGGGAGAACACACGTCATGCCTCAGGCTGTTGCAACATAATGTTGGCCTCTGCTGCCGCAGGCTTGCCCCATTCCGTACCCCTCCCTCCCTCTGCCCTGAGTGAGCCAGAGCCCCCTAATCAGCTGCAACTTTAACCCTGTCCTGTCTGGGCGGGAACAGACACGTCAGGCAACCTACACGAAGAGAGGGGGCCAAATCCAAAGCTGAACCTCAGGAGCTGTTGGAACAAAGAAGAGAAAGGGAAATCTCTCCATGCAGCCTCAGGAGCAGCAGATTAAATCTCCACAATCAAATTAATGTACCCTGCATCTGTGGAATAACTGAATAGACAACAACTCATCCCAAACTTGAGGCAGTGGGCTTTGGGAGCAACTGTAGACTTGGGGTTTGCTTTCTGCATCTAATTTATTTCTGATTTTATGTTTATCTTAGTTTAGGATTTACAGCTTATTATCAATGGTAGATTTGTTTGCTGATTTGGTTGCTCTCTTCCTTTATGTATATATATATTTTTCCCTTTTTCTCATTTTGTGAGTTTCTATGTGTATGCTTCTTTATGTGACTTTGTCTGTATAGCTTTGCTTTTACCATTTGTCCTAGGGGTCTGTCTGTTCATTTTTCTTTTTTTTTTTTTAGTATAGTTTTTTACTGCTTGTTATCATTGGTGGATTTGTTTTTTGGTTTGGTTGCTCTCTTCTTTCTTTTTTTTTATTACTTTTTTTCTTTTAATAATATATTTTTTATTTTAAGAACTTTTTAATTTTATTACTTCTCTCTTTCTTTCCCTTCTTCCTTTCTTCCTTCCTTTCTTTCTTTCTTTCTTTCTTTCTCTTTTCTTCTGAGCCGTGTGGCTGCCAGGGTCTTGGTGTTCCAGCCAGGTATCAGGCCTGAGTCCCTGAGGTGGGAGAGCCAGGGCCAGGACATTGGTCCACCAGAGACCTCCTGGCCCCACGTATTTCAAATGGCAGAAGCTCTCACAGAGATCTCCATCTCAACACGAAGACCCAGATCCACTCAACGACCAGCAAGCTACAGTGTTGGACACCCTATGCCAAACAACTAGCAAGACAGGAACACAGCCCCACCCATTAGGAGAGAGGCTGCCTAAAATCATAATAAGTTCACAGACACCGCAAAACACAACACCAGACATGGTCCTGCCCACCAGAAAGAAAAGATCCAGCCTTATCCACCAGAACACAGGCACCAGTCCCCTCCAGCAGGAAGCCTACACAACCCACTAAACTAACCTTAGACAATGGAGACAGACACCAAAAACAACAGGAACTATGAACCTGCAGCCAGTGAAAAGAAGACCCCAAACACAGTAAGGTAAGCAAAATGAGAAGACAGAAAAAGACACAGCAGATGAAGGAGGAAGGTAAAAACCCACCAGATGAAACAAATGAAGAGGAAATAGGCAGTCTGCCTGAAAAATAATTCAGAGTAATGATAGTAAAGATGATCCAAAATCTTGTAAATAGAATGAAGAAAATACAAGAAATGCTTAACAAGGACCTAGAAGACTAAGGAGCAAACAAACAATGATGAACAACATAATAAGTGAAATTTAAAATTCTCTAGACGGAATCAATAGCAGAATAACTGAGGCAGAAGAACGGATAAGTGAACTGGAAGATAAAATAGTGGAAATAACAACCACAGAGCAGAATAAAGAAAAAAGAATGAAAAGAATTGAGGACACTCTCAGAGACTTCTGGGACAATATTTAACATACCAACATTCGAATTATATGGGTCCCAGAAGAAGAAGAGAAAAAAAAAGGACTGAGAAAATATTTGAAGAGATTATAGCTAAAAACTTCCCTAATATGGGAAAGGAAATAGTCAATCAAGTCCAGGAAGTGCAGATAGTCCCATACAGGAGAAATCAAAGGAGAAACATGCCAAGACACATATTAATCAAACTATCAAGAACTAAATACAAAGAAAAAAACATTAAAATCAGCAAGGGAAAAGCAACAAATAACATACAAGGGAATCCCCATAAGGCTAACAGCTGAGCTTTCAGCAGAATTTCTGCAAGCCAGAGGGAGTGGCAGGACATATTTAAAGTGATGAAAGGGAAAAAACTACAACCAGGATTACTCTACCCAGCAAGGATCTCATTCAGATTTGATGGAGAAATTAAAACCTTTACAGTCACACAAAAGCTAAGAAAATTCAGCACCACAAAACTAGCTTTACAACAAACGCTAAAGGAACTTCTTCAGGCAGGAAACACAAGAGAAGGAAAAGACCTACAATTACAATCCCAAAACAATTAAGAAAATGGTAGTAGGAACATCCATATCAATAACTACCTTAAATGTAAATGGATTAAATGCTCCAACTAAAAGACATAGACTGGCTGAATAGATACAAAAACAAGACCCATATATATGCTGTCTATAAGAGACCCACTTAGGACCTAGGGACACATACAGACTGAAAGTGAGAGGATGGAAAAAGATATTCCATGCAAATGGAAATCAAAAGAAAGCTGGAGTAGCAATTCTCATATCAGACAAAATAAACTTTAAAATAAAGACTATTACAAGAGACAAAGGACACTACATATGATCAAAGGATCAATCCAAGAAGATATAACAATTGTAAATATTTATGCACCCAACATAGGAGCACCTCAATACATAAGGCAAATGTTAACAGCCATAAAAGGGGAAATCAACAGTAACACAATCATAGTAGGGGACATTAACACCCCACTTTCACCAATGGACAGATCATCAAAACTGAAAATAAATAAGGAAACACAAGCTTTAAATTATACATTAAGCAAGTTGGACTTAATTGATATTTATAGGACATTCCATCCAAAAACAACAGAATACACATTCTTCTCAAGTGCTCATGGAATATTCTTCAGGATAGATCATATTTTGGGTCACAACTCAAGCCTTGGTAAACTTAAGAAAATTGAAATCGTATTAAGTGTTTTTCTGACCACAACGCTATGACACTAGATATAAAGTACAGGAAAAACATGGCAAAAAATACAAACAGAGGCTAAACAATATGCTACTAAATAACCAAGAGATCACTGAAGAAATCAAAGAGGAAACCAAAATATACCTAAAAACAAATGACAATGAAAACACGACGGCCCAAAACCTATGGGTTGCAGCAAAAGCAGTTCTAAGAGGGAAGTTTATAGCAATAAAATCCTACCTCAAGAAACAAGAAAAATCTCAAATAAACAACCTACCTTACACCTAAAGCAATTAGAGAAAGAAGAACAAAAAAAAACCCCAAAGTTAGCAGAAGGAAATAAATCAGAAAGATCAGATCAGAAGTAAATGAAAAAGAAATTAAGGAAATGATAGCAAATATCAACAAAATTAAAAGCTAGTTCTTTGAGAAGATAAACAAAATTGATAAACCACTAGCCAGACTCATCAAGAAAAAAAGGTAGAAGACTCAAATCAAGAGAATTAGAAATGAAAAAGGAGAAGTAACAACTGACACTGCAGAAATACAAAGGATCATGAGAGATTTCTACAAGCAACTATATGCCAATAAAATGGACAACCTGGAAGAAATGGACAAATTCTTAGAAAAGCACAACCTACCGAGACTGAACCAGGAAGAAATAGAAAACATAAACCGACCAATCACAAGCACTGCAACTGAAACTGTGATTAAAAATCTTCCAACAGACAAAAGCCCAGGACCAGACGGATTCACAGGTGAATTCTATCAAACATTTAGAGAAGGTCTAACACCTCTCCTTCTCAAACTCTTCCAAAATATAGCAGAGGGAGGAACACTCCCAAACTCATTCTACGAGGTCACCATCACCCTGATACCAAAACCAGACAAAAATGTCACAAAAAAGAAAACTACAGACCAATATCACGGATGAACATAGATGCAAAAATCCCCAACAAAGGGCTTCCCTGGTGGCGCAGTGGTTGAGAGTCCGCCTGCCGATGCATGGGACACGGGTTCGTGTCCTGGTCCGGGAAGATCCCATATGCCGCGGAGCGGCTAGGCCCATGAGCCATGGCCACTGAGCCTGCGCGTCCGGAGCCTGTGCTCCGCAACGGGAGAGGCCACAATAGTGAGAGGCCCGCGTACCGCAAAAAAAAAAAAAAAATTCTACAAACAATAAATGTCGGAAAGGGTGTGGAGAAAACGGAACCCTCTTGCACTGCTGGTGGGAATGTAAATTGATACAGCCACTATGGAGAACAGCATGGAGGTTCCTTAAAAAAGTGAAAATAGAACTACCATACAACCCAGCAATCCGACTACTGGGCATATACACTGAGAAAACCATAATTCAAAAAGAGTCATGTACCACAATGTTCACTGCAGCTGTATTTACAATAGCCAGGACATGGAAGCATCCTAAGTGTCCATCGACAGATGAATGGATAAAGATGTGGCACATGTATACAATGGAATATTAGTCATAAAAAGAAACAAAACTGAGTTATTTTTAGTGACGTGCATGGATCTAGAGACTGTCATACAGAGTGAAGTCAGAAAGAGAAAAACAAGTACCATATGCTAACATATATATGGAATCTTAAAAAAAAAATGGTTCTGAAGAACCTAGGGGCAGGAAAGGAATAAAGTTGCAGACATAGAGAATGGACTTGAGGACACAGGGAAGGATAAGGGTAAGTTGGGGTGAAGTGAGAGAGTAGCATGGACATATAAACACTACCAAATGTAAAATAGATAGCTAGTGGGAAGCAGCCACATAGCACAGGGAGATCAGCTCGGTGCTTTGTGTCCTCCTAGAGGGGTGGGATAGGGAGGGTGGAAGGGAGATACCAGAGGGAGGAGATATGGGGATATATGTTTATGTATAGCTGATCCACTTTGTTATACAGCAGAAACTAACACACCATTGTAAAGCAATTATACTCCAATAAAGTTGTTAAAAAAAATCACCTTAGCATTCTTTCTCAGATATTGTTTGTTAACCAGTCCTGAGTGGTAACTTTTTGCTTCCAAAATGCACTTTAAACAGTGATGCTTTTTTTTAAGTGGATATTGGCCAGAGTATCTGACACCAAGATAGTTTAATTAGTTATGCATTTGCCTCCTATCCAGTTCCAATAAATATGCATTCATCAGCACAGCTGCATCTCAGCATGCACATTTAAATTAAAGAGGCTTTTTCAGAGGCTGAGGCAGTCCTCACATCTCTTCACTTTGCCAGAAGACACATCAAATACTGAATCAGTTGCTTCCTTAGAATTTCTTCATAGGTTCTTCTTGTGACAATCATAAACATGTTGCCAGATTAGATTTTCACATTGTTGCCTAATAACCTATTATTTTTAAATGAAATAATAGCACCTATTTCTTTAATAAAATCAATTTTTTCCTGTCTGTCTCTTAAATATAAGTGCATAAATGATATTTGATATAAGAGACTCAAGACTATTGTCCCATGCTTTTCCTTTGATATTCACTGTGGCTTTTCTAGAATAAAGCATCATTAGTTGAAAATGAAATTAAACCCCAAAGATTCTATTTTTTGTACATTAGAATCCAAATGTAAGCTACCCTAGCTAATAGACATCAGATTAGCAGTTATTCAAAATGGGATGCTATTTCTTGAATGTTAACATTTAAAATGATGTAGATATTATTTTCTTCCCAGTCAGAAACCCCTAGCTAACAGGGAAAAGGGGCATTGTTATGGAAGTTCTAACCAGTGTCAGTCTCTGAACATTTATCCACAGCTTGCACCTGACATAGGCATGACGAATGAGCCAACTTGCTGTTTGCTCTCCCCTGTAGAGAGGGCAAGCTTCCTTTTTTTCTAGAGAGCCAGAGGGAAAAAGATGAGAAGGAGATGGATGGGCATTTAAGAGGTACCTGCAGGGGCGCTGTATGTGTGACAGGCATCAGTAGCACCTTCCACCACATGGAACCAGGCCAGAAGGCTTTAGGACCTGCATCAAGTCCCCCAAGACTTGTTCCTCAGGTCCTCTGGTCCTCAGGGTCGATCCAGAGCAGAAAAGACATAACGTAACCATGTGTAAGTGATCTCCTTGAGGGCTGCCCACATTGAGACTTTACAGATGGGCAACAAGTTACAACTGCCGCCATCCACATGTAAGTAGGGGACTCTACACATCTCCAAGACACCTATAGCATAAATAAAACCGAGGGGAAGAGTATGGTGGGGTGGGATGGGAAGGGGCCGGGGTGGATGAAGAAGGGGGAAGTGAAAAGAGAGGTGGTGAAGAAGATCTTAGATTTTCTTCCAACTGTTCACTTCTTTAAATAACAAGAAGGTTAATGGTTTCTGCAGTCCTAAAATATACCTATGCCTGCCAGGTTCCTGAAGGTTAATTGCTGCTGCTAGGGAAGCTGTCCTAATTTGTTCTGCCTTATAATGATCTTCCTATAGGCAAACTCCAGAAGAGACCTGCCTGCAGGTGTGCTACATGCACAGGAGATGATGACCCCTCCTAGAGAAATGGGGAATATGAGGTTGAGTTACTGTAAAAGTTTATCAGTGATTGGCAGTGATTGATATTCAGGGGCAAATGTTGCTAGACATTTTCACATTTTCATCTGTCTTATAGGCTTTTTTAGTGGAGTTTTCAATTACACGTCAACTGTTCCTTTCCTGTCACCTTGAAGTTCCTATACTATCCACAACATGTTCCTGTAATACATTCATGCCTTTGAGAGGTTGACAAGAGAAGTGAATGGCATGAGGTACCCAAGATCACAGCCACACTATTTCCCTTTCCCCTGGTGACGACAAATATGTTCAAATCCAAAAACTGAGATATACTGACACCTGTCTGAAACAGGAAATTCCAGGACATGTAATGACCATAACTTATTACAACAAACTAGTTCTTAGCAACTCAGTGATTAAACTGACCTACATTAGGCCAATTTCCTAACCTGAAAAGTATATATTAAAAATGTATACAATGCTATTATTTTGATAGAAATGTAGAAACTGTTACTATGCATTCAGGTTAGTTTAGCCACTCATTTTCACTAGCAACATCGAGAGATTCTTTGCTTTCCTTTGAAGCAATTCTCACATACATGACCATCTTCCATCTTTTCAGTCAACTGACAATGAGACACACTCATACCCCCTGGTCCCCTACCTCAAGCTATTTCTAGAAGTAGGTAGAGAAGCAGGCAGCCACCTCTGTGCTGTGTAAAAGGAAAGGGGAAAAAACCTTCTTCCAGTAGTAGTCATAATTCCAGAATAACTCCATTCCAGCAGTCCAGAGGGGCTGCCCTTACTATCACTGTAGCTTCATTTCTTTGGTTCTGGAAAAAATTTTCTATCTTCTTGGGGTCCTCTTTTTTATGGTAATGAAATTGGTAGGGGCTACATGCTTTATTTGCTCACTGTATTAAGTGTAGTGTGGGAAAAAAAAACAACATGGCAATGGGTTTAGTGTGGAAAGATATGATTTTGAGTCCCAGCTCTATCACTGGGAATTAGGATCAGGCACTTTGCTTCCTTATGCTTCAGTTTAGTCATCTGTATAAGATGGAGTTAATACTCTTTGTCCTACATATGTCCCTGGGTGGTTGTGAGGGTCAAAGGAGATATTTTATAGAGAAATGCTATGTAAACTATAAAGTCTCTATCAATTCAATATGTTATCATTATCAATTAATATCTTGATCAAAATCAAGTAATAGCTCAGTTAAATCAAGTGCAAAACGTAGAAAAATGCCTGGACTGAGGTGGGTAGTTCTAAGCTGATGAATGCTGATCATGGTGAGGGAAAGAAAAGTATAGAGAAGGAGTGAGGCATCTAGGGTAATCAATAGTACTATTTATCAAGTATTTATTCCTTTCCCAAGCACATGGAGGGATTTCATTTCCTTGCCCAACTAAAGATATTGTGGCCATGTTATTTGCTTCGTAATGAAATATGAGCAAAAGAAAACATGTTCATCAGCAGGATACTTTTACCTACTAGATCCTTGAGAGGCTATAACATATAGGAATCTCTGGTAACCAATCTTAGATATGAAGTATGAGTAAGAAATAAAATTTTGTTGTGTTAAGTCATTGAAATTTTAGGATCATCTGCTAGACTATTCTGTTGCTATGGATCAAAAGTAAATTTTGAGCATAAACCATCTCCTAGATTTGACCATATCTCTGCTGTACTTTATCTCCTGCTCTTTGAGGGAGACAGAACTTTGATAATGGTTTCCCTATCGGTAATTTACATTGTATAATAGCGATTCAGGGTTGGTCTAACCAGTAAGTTATTTTGGTTTACTTCATTAAAAAGTACAGGAGTGGATACGTAGTGACTTAAATTTTTATTTGCTTAACATTTGGTGGCTTATTCTGATGCAAATGCTGAGAGATCTTCTCTGTGCAGGGAGAGCCACCTTTGATGTTTGGCAAATAGCAAATGACCGGTAAGCAAATTCTGGAGGAACGCTGAATGAAGTTAGTTTTCATGAAAAAAAGTGAAGTTTGAACAAATACCATAAAGGATGAAAAGGTAAAGTTTAGTAGCATGAAGAAGGAAGAAATTTTAGGAAAACCAAAGAGTAAATTTCTAGTCCCAAAAGAGCCTGTCCTGCTCTTGACCAGAGGTGGGAAAACCAATTGCACTGGAGGATATTTGAGGCCAATTCCATTATATCTCAATCGGAATTCTCTGGTTTGTAATCAACAAAAACCAACACTAGGGCTTCCTTGGTGGCGCAGTGGTTGAGAGACCGCCTGCCGATGCAGGGGACGCGGGTTCGTGCCCCGGTCCAGGAAGATGCCACATGCCGTGGAGTGGCTAGGCCCGTGAGCCATGGCCGCTGAGCCTGCGCGTCCGGAGCCCGTGCTCCGCAACGGGAGAGCCACAACAATGAGAGGCCCGCGTACCACAAAAAAAAAAACCAAAAAAACAAAAAAAATCACCCCAACACTAAACAGAAGTTTATTGGAAGGATAATGAGTAGTTCACATCATCGTGAAGAAAGCTGAACAGTCAGACTCAGCAAGGATAAAAGGTACAGCAACACTGGGGGTGCAGGGAGCAGGGGCAGATGGGCAATCTCCTTGGGGTGAATGAGCTCCTATCATTTTCAGGCTTTTTGTCATTCTGCTCTGCCAAATTTCAGGGAAAAGGTTTGGATCATGGACTTTTGCCTAGGACAAAGGAGGTCAGGGCACCTTTATTGACAGTTTCTGTAGATTTTACGCAGTAGAGCAAAATTGAGGTCATGTTACCAGGAGAAATGAGTATTGTGTGGTAAAAAAAAAGTTCCACCAAAACCAGCAATAGAAATGTAATCCTGTAGTCATAAGACTGAGTTTAGATTTGGCTTAACAAATAACTAGAAGGTATAGTAGGTAGACTGCACATGGAAATGACATTCCCTAAATGCCATGTACTTCTAGTAGATGATCCTTACTTTGTATACCAGACAAAAAAGTAAAGAAGATAAAACCAATAGTGGGGTAATCGATTACTGGAATAGTATGCATTCATGTGAAGTAGTCACTTCCTGGGAGGTGCTGACTTTTCAAAAGAAGGGATGAATCCGAACCCTCTGAAAAAAATGTCAGGGGGCAGCTAATTTGGGGATTGAAAGAGAGGGGAGCTAAAGGCAACTCGTGCTGCAGCAAGACAATCAAATCATGTAGAAAAGTTTAATACTGAGCAGATAGTGGTAATTAAAAATGATTCTCATTTAACAACTTTGAATGCAGCACACTGATTTAAGATCTCTGCAGTGAGTAATCTTTTTCTCTACATGATAAATTGAATTGAATTTCTATGTTTGGACTCAGTGAATGCTGATGGGTCCAAAATCTCCTTTTAAATCCATTTTTTAAAAATTCTTTGCCTCTCTTCCTTCAATTCATCACTGTGAGGAATGTTCTTCAGATTGTGGTGAGTTCTAAATGGATTGATTGCCTTGTTTTAAATAGCTCTCTCATTTCCTTTGGGGAAGGAATTGTACTTTTAAGAAGGTCTGCTCTGAGGCATAATGCAAGATTACAATTCAGTGCTCCTCTTATATTTTGAATCAATAATATGAAACAAGACATCTACAGTACCTGAGGAGAGTTAGAACTTTTCTCCGAAGAAAGGAGATTTTGGTTTTTTATCTGCATTGTGTGTGTGAATGTGGGGTACACACATGCATATTCACAAGGCTTCAAAGATAGGCAGAGAAAGGGCAATAATGTTGAGAAGTGTGAAAAAAGCAGCACTAAAGGAAGAGAACGCATCCTTATAGGGAGAGAGGCTGTGACAAGGAGGAGGGGAGACCTTCGGATGACAGACAATGAAGTGGGAGGATAGAAGCTTTCAAAGGTTAATAACTTAATGAACTTTAAATTTCCAAAAAAGGGGGGAAAAGAACATATATGTTCCTATTTAAGAACTCTATACTCAGAGTTAAGAATGTTATTTTACTTAAGCAAAATAACTTGTACAGAGGAAAGAGTTTGGAATCTAAGTATTAGGTATATAATATACCTTACTCTAGGAATAATGAGCTTCAAGTTCAGCTGGCTTTGCACATCTCCCCCTACCGCTACAGAGGGACTAATTGAAGAATGGACTTTGAGGAGAGATCTTCACTGGGGCCTTTCAGAAGATCTTCAGAACCAAAGTATTTTGTAGTTTGAATGAACTAAAATGAGTCCCTGAGGCTTAAGACTCTAAAAGAAATCCTAACTCTTGGGGCAGGTTTGGAAGGCTTTTTATTTATAAGGTTCACATACAAAAAATGGTGACAAGCTGTTCTCCTGGTCTGGTCCTTGTCAAGAACAGAACAAGAAGAAAGAATCTAAATCACAAAAAGAGGGTTGTTTAATCATAAGGAAAGACTTCCTGCTTTGATTCAGCGGGGAAAAATCACTGTACTACAATCCCCAAAACACAGATTTAGGCAGAGCTTTGTCACTAGCTATCAGATTGAAGAGCACAAGTTATATAAAGTGTATGAGCCCCAGTTTCCTCTTCTTTAGAAAAATGGTGTTGAACTAGATTCTCATTCATGTCACTTCTACAGTAGTGGCAGAGCTGCGTCTAGAATCCATGAGTCTAAATGCCATTCACTTCCTTAACGCACCATCCTCTTCCAACCTATGTAATAGAAAGCTTGTATAGATGGGGAGAAAAGAGGTCAGGATTTCTTTGGAAAGAGTTGATTAGAGTTATACATTTGAAGGGAAAGGGTGCTTCCTTATGATCAAGCCAAGGTGACAAAATGATTCAAGAAAACCTTGAGGATACTAGAACTGTCCTTCACCTGGAAAAGTTTAATGATGAGTAGCTGCCTCTATTAACAGAGAATAAGGATTACAATAGATGCAACACTTTAATCAACCGCAGGTAAATGTGTTTATTTCTCTTAAGTGGCATATAGTAGCAGAACTTGAGTACTTGAAAGAATCCCACCCAATAGATCTGACAGACTGAAAACCTCTGTGAGTGGTATATCACCAGAAGCAGAAGCCAGGAGTGGTCAGGCAGAAGGTACATCATCTGTTCCAAGTAATGGTTAAGCAAGAGGTCCCTGCCAGGGATCTCAAAAGAATCCACAAAATAGTTCATGATACAAAGGACCAGTACCTTGCCATGTGCTATACATAGGAACCCAATTTATATTACAGAAGACTAGCCACATTAGAACTTGCTCTTTCCTTCTAACCATGCTTCTTTCTGGCATTCAACTTTGAAGAAGTCAGAAATAGCATGTAAAGTTAGAAAGTAGGAAAGCGAAGAAAGGAGAAGAATGGAAAGAAAGAAAAAAAGAAAGGGAAGGAAGGAAGAAAGGAAAGGAGGGAGGAAGGAAGGAAAAGAAACTGGCCATGCTCCCTTTCCCCACTACAGACTTCTAAATATGGATCAAGCCTAAACTACAGTGGGGAAAGGAGAAATTTAGGATTAGGTAGGATATTAAAGATGTGATATTAAACTCAACTGGAGCTAACTTTTTTTAATAGTATATAGATGATTGTCCAGCAATGATTCAACCCTCTCTACCTCCTGGAGGAGCACGCATCTCTACTTATTCAAATATGTTGGCTGGAAGTGACTGTGTGAACATTCCAAGCCTAGACCTTTAGTTAGAAGCATGAGTGTTTTTTGTCACCTCTCTGGGACCTCTGGCCGCACTACAAAAAGAACATGTCCCAGAAAGTCTCTGCCCCTCCAGCTGGGGCCCCAAAATAAGACAAATGAAGTAGAGCCACCACAGGCAATCTGCATAATTGCAGCCTGAAGCAAGCCACTTAGCCCAACCGCTTGTCTATGAGCATGAGAGTCAATGCTTATGGACCTGAGTTTGGGAGTAATTGTTATTATGCATCATTATTGTGGAAATAGCTGACTGAGCTCAATAGTAATACATTCTAGTAGATTAAAAGTCAAAGAGGATAAAAAGACATTCAGTGAAAAGTTTCCTTCCCTCTACAGTTACCCCAGCCAACAACTTCACCTTCCCATGGGCACATATTTTTATTAGTTCCTTGGTGATATTCCAAGTAGTATTTAATACACATATAATTAAATATAAATATGTATGTTTTCCCTTTATTACATATTGGTAGGTTATTATGTTCACTCTCCTGTTTTTTTCCCACTTAATATTTTGTTTCAGTACATAAGGAACATCTTCATTCTTTTTGCCACCACATGGTATCCATTATATTAATGCATGGATTACAATTTCTAATACAGTACCTGAAAAGTGATCAAGAGAAGTTAGGGGATCTGCTCAATATATTGACCAGGGGTAGTCATAGAGAACTAAGGGAATGGGATTGAAAGGCTGTGTTAGGAAGAGAAAAATTATTTCCTGCCTTGAACCCTACTGAGCCCAGTCCATTCAATAAGCCAGTTGTTAGGATTAAATGACTTAATACATGTAAATCACTTAGAAAAGTGTTTGGCACATGGTAAGAGTTCAGTATATATTTACTATTATACTTAACAATCTGAGGTCCACCCCAATCAACATATTAGAAAACTCTCTGAGGTGGCATCATGGGGCGTCTTGCCACTCACCCCAAATTTTTAAGTTCTCACCCCTCTTTTCTGCCACATTTAATGTAATTGTTCCCTCCTTTCCTTCTCTCTAGCTTTGGCTATACTTGCCTCATACAACATAGAGGGGTTTCTCCCTCCATCCCTTGGAGAACATGCATGCAGTGTCCTCATCCCTTCCCCTTATTGTCTGTGTTTCACACATCTCTGTCCTCTTAGGACCTGCATCATATAGATTTGGAAGTCAGACAGACAGGTTCACATCTGAGCTGTGTGTTCATTATTGTGTGATCTTGGACCTTGCTATGCATCATTTTTCTATTTTGTAAAATGGGGAGAATTATATGTCACAAGATTTTTGTGAAGTTTAAATGAGATGTAAATAACATGCCTAGCACAGAGTAGTCTCTCAATAAATGTTAACTCCCTTAACTCCAATTTTCTCCCCTGTCTTTTTTTATTGAGTCTTGTCTTTTCCATTTCGTGACTTCACCTACTATCTCTATGTAAGTGACCCTAAATCCCTATAGATCACCTCATTTCTATTTTGCAAATGAGAAACTGGAGTCTTGCTCTTTCTCAAGTTTCCAAGGAGCTATCAGATATCAGAAAAAGATGTCATTGGCCTCTCCATTGCAACAGATCCAAACCTCTCTTTGCCCACTGATTCCAAATTATTCTCTCTGCTTGACTCTCTTATCTGTGAATGACACTAGTCACACATTCTTCAAACCATGTTTGATTCTTTCTTCTCCCTTCCTTGTATTTCTATTCTTTTGCCCAGCCCATACATTCACAATAATTTTTATGTAATTAAAGTCTTCAAAGCTAGGAGGAATTTAGGTGATCACATAGGAAACCATACCCATTGCACAGATGAGGAAAACAGAGGCCTGGAAAAGTAAGGGGAGGTCTAGTTAGAGGAGAGGTAGCACTAAGACCTGAATCCTTTGAGATGCGGGACAGTGTTCTTTCCATGTCACTTCACTAATAGACGTCTTTCTCAACATTTCTGCTGCCTCCACCATGGTTCAGGCCATCATTATATCTGTTCCATTATTGCAGTAGCCTTCTACCTCTTCTCTCTACCACAGTTTATCTATATATACCTCCTGACTAATCTCATGACAGTACAGTCTGCCATTATACAGGAGTACGGCATCTGTTCTGGTTCCCACAGTGTAGACCTAGGGTATTGTTTTTCATACTTGGTCATTTTGTAATCACCTTCACAACATCAGTCATATTCATATTTACGTACATTTAACATTTACTTAATAGTTTATCAACTCAGCCTTACAAAGACTCACTTTCTCTTTCCTTAACTTCATCCTATGCAATAATAATCTGTGAAATCATGAGTTTGGTACACTAGTATATTTTTTGAATGTATGTTGAAATATATAGTACCATTAAAATTAAAAGACAATTTCCTGTATGTCACCTAAAACCATGTCAAATACCACATTTTGCAAGACACTAAACCAGCAAATGAGTGAAAATCCAAGGATGGTTGGTTGAAAGAAGAATTTTCAAACAATTAGAATGTTCTGAAAATTAGGTAGTAAGTTTACTCTCACTAAAGATATGCAAGTCAAGATTGGTTAATCACTTTTAAGGGATATTGTAGAGGGATCATATGCATTAAAAACTTAGAATAGATTATCCTTAAGGTTTTATCCAACCCTGAGATTCCATGATCTTAGGGACTAATCTAGTACTTTTTAATTAGTTACTATCGAATTATTGTTTTGTAGTATAAATTTTAACTCACTCGTCCCCCATGAGAAAGTTGTGATTGTTCTCTATTGCCTTCCAAATGAAGTATTTTGTGAAATGAGTAGATTACTCCTTCCTTTCAACTTGGAAGTTTCTAATGAATAAAACCTACTTATTTCTTCAATCATATAATTTCTTTTCACTTACACTCCTCCAGACTCTCATTTTAGCTCCTCTCCCAAAAGAAGACACTTCAACCCCAAGTCTAAGGTCGTTCCTTAAGTAGGAACTACATTAAGCCAATAGAAGGCATGAGTCTTTTAATTCTTTTAGAGTTAGGAACATTTTTGCCTCATACTAGATCCCAGAATTAAACCTAGACTACTCCAATTCCTGAATTTCTATTTTGTTTTTACTTCCTATTTCTTTAAAAAAATAAAAACTACAATATTCCTCAAAAGGGTGAGAGGGTCTAGACTACTAATCTCTCTCTCTGAAGAAAAGAAAGAGAATGTATAGCTTTTAATGGTTGTGAAAACCAGGAAATAATAGAGAAATCATGCATTCTGCAGGAATTCTCCTGAGTGTATTAAATTAAACTGACAGCGTTGATATCGCTATTCATGTTGAAATAATTAGCAATTCTAAGGCTATTAATGGTGTATTGTATCACTGTTTTAGAACTGGTAGGATGAATGCAAAAACCTTTTGGTGACTTTTGCTCCTATTAAAACTTAATTAGCCTTAGTTACTGACCTCATGTTTTATGTAACAGTACACTCCAAAATGATCTCATAAAGAATTGAAGTTTTAGAAGAAAGTCATTCTTGCTTTAAAAACTAGCATCACATAAAAGTTCTCTGAGTGTTTTTTAACTACTTTTGCAAAGTATTCTTATAATTGCTAACATTACATATGGGACTGACTGATTTTGAATTTAATTGAAGCAAAAATGCATCTCTTTGACAAGGTCACTTTTTAAAGTGGAGTTGCACTACTTTGCATTACAATTCTGATTTTTTTCTTTCTAAATTAACTATGATCTATAAAATTATCGATAAAGAGTAATACCTTGGCCATCAAATATTAATAATGATTACAAGAGGGGGAAACTACATTTAATGCACATAAAATTTATGGATGGTAATGATCTCTACTAAATCTGGAAGACTGGATCTGTGCCGCTGATGGTGGGCAATGCATTGGGGTTCAATGGAAAGATCTGAGCCAGAATAGCTATGCTTCATAAGAGATTGGAGACTAGGAAGTCTAAACTAGCTGAGACCAAACAAAGGCTTAAAAACAAAACAAACAGGAAGTACCACAGACGGTGAGGCGGTGTTGTTGTTTGGGGGTAGGTGGGAAGGAGTTAATCCACCAGTATCTCTATGATGCTTAACTGGAGTTTTACTAATGCTTTGTGATTGTTCACATTGTTCTGAAAGCACATTATGGAAATGACTATTTTGTATTAATAGATCATCTTTCTTTGACAGTTTTGTACATATTGGACTTTCTGCTCTTTAAGAAAGTTGCTACTAAATGTACCCTCCTCATTCTGAGAAAAAGGTATCTGAGAAAAAGGTAAAGGATGTTCCAATCTTCCCCCTGGTGGGTCAATTGGCCCAGAAGCTTACACTAAACTTCCTTTTGAGCTAAAGCCAGAATCATGCTGGTCAAATGAAGCATGAGAGCTCAATATGCTCAGAGTGCAATGTTTGAGCTACATGTGGCTCTTTTTCATGCAACTTTCAGTTCTTTAAGGCCTCTTATTTCAGTATTACAATTTTATTATGCTAGAAGCTACCGAGCATATAGTAGTCAAGGGGCTCTCTTGGTTAATAGTATTTGCAAATATCACTTGAGGCAGGGTTGTTACTTCGGGATGAGTCACAAACTGTGAGCATTGCAGTGATAGCTTTATGGAATGAGAAGCAACCTGGTGGATTGGAAAAAGCATGAACCCCAGAGGTAAAAAGAAACAAAACAAAACAATACACTGGATTCAAGGTTCAACTACTTGTAAGATGTGAATATGGACAAATCACTAAATCCTTGGGAGCTTCTGTTTTCTCTGCCATAAAATGGAATCAATATATTGACTCCCAGTTTTCTTGTGAGAATCAAATGAGATAATATATATTAAAAATACTTGAATTTCCAAAGAATTTTTATTAATAAAGATAACTATACTTGGCCGGGTCAGATCATGCTCTCATTTGGCGCTCCCTGAACAGGATACATGAGCTACTAGACGCACTCCTCTTCTGGTTCTATCCCATCTCCACAGAGAACAAAGAGTTGTACTAATCCTATACATTGTGAAGTAATTTACTGTGCCCATGATTCATGTCATATTATGATCAGTCAAGTTTATATCTATTGCCTGCTCTGTATGGAGCTATATGTTAGGCCCTTTGGAGTTAAAAAAAAAGTGATTAAAAAGAGGAGTATAATTAAAAAACTGAATAGACACACCAAAGAGCTAAAGAAGGGATGTGAAAAATATATGAGGCGAAATGAAGCTATCTAGGTATTCATAGATTACTGAACTGTGTCAATAAAGGAGGCTTAATTAAAGAGGCAACATATTTAAAAGGTCTGGTCCTGGAATAGCAGAGTACAAGGGGGAATGGCATCTTCTGGGAGAAAGAATAGTACGGACAGCAAGGACCTAGTCCATAGCCTCCTGCAGTTGCCTGTTTCATCTAACAATCATATATTCTCCCCTTGCTTCTCCTCCTGACATTTGTCTTGACTGCTGTGGAGATTAAATATATATCTGCCTTTTAGAAGCATAAATCCTAAAATAAAATTAAAGCAAAAAATGAACTCTATTAGGAAGATTTTAAAATATTCCACATATGCCCTTCCAATAAAGATGGTTTCTTGGAAAAGATGATTTTTGTTTGTTTGTTTGTTTTACACAGTGAGCTTAAATGGACACACATATACGTTCCTAGTTTTTCCTTTTTCTTTTCTTTTCCAAGGGAAAGCAGGGTTGGGTTGGGCTTTTTTTTTTTTTTTTTACTCATAGAACAATCCAGCACTAGAGGTCGAAAATGTGAGTTTTGTGTACAATGAGAATTGGTGACCTTGGGCAAGTCACTTACCCTCCTGAATCTCACTTTTTCTATTTCAAAATAAAAATTCTTTGTGCTAGCCAGAATTTTTACAACAGAGTATATTGAATTCTTCATAAAAGAAAAAATACTATAAAGATTATTTATTTCTGTTAATACTCTCTTAAAACAAAATCTAAAATACCTGTAAAAAAAACTTATCAGCCTTCCTTGAGCACAACATTTTCATAATAGTTAACTCTTATGTCAGCTGGAACTGAGCCATAAGAAAGTCTGCAATAGATAAGAAAAGCTTAAGATGAAACTTGGCCCTTGTTGAATGGAAGTCTATGACCCGGAGATGCGCAAAAAGGTATCCAACCAAAGAAGAAAGGATTATTCTACCTCATCGTGGATGACTGCTCTTCTGCTTTTATTGAAAATTTTCTAAATCCTCTACTAATTACTGCTAAATGTATACATAAATTAGCCATTCAACCAGAATAGTTAAAATTTCCTTCCAATTATATTTCTGGACTTTAGCTTCTCAAGTTAGTCAGGAAAAACAAAGAATTCCATTAAAAAAAAAAGCTAACTTCTCTGAGATCTTTCCCGTAAAATGATCAGGAAAGATGCCTTCTTTAATGACAGTATGATGCAATACAGTATAAATCAAAACAATGTGGGAGAGGGTATCTGATCCAGAAGCCTACTTTAAAAAAGTAACAAGTGAGTAAAAAAATCATGAATTCACAGTAGCTTCAATAATTCTACATGGTGTTCAAAAACAAGGACTTACCTCTCATTAATGCAAGAGAATGTAAGAAATGCTATGCTTTATTTTCTCACATGAATTTTAGGTGAAGAATTGAAAATGGATTCTTTGAGTTGACAGCAACTGTAGTCAAATCCCATCCTCTAACCCCATCCCCAAAGGTCAGGAAAAGCTCTTGAAAGTGGCTTATTTTACATCATAGCCCCAGGTTAAGCCAAAATAATCCAGGAGGAGGAAAACAACAATCATAACAACAAAAAAATTCCCACAGTGAGCTACACACCCCAGATGCCCAGACTTTCCATGGGATCTTAATGAGGGTCAGAGGTCAGTGCTAAGGAGCCTGGTGAAACAGTGAGAACCAAGATCCTGTTTCCATTTTAATGCCCTTGTGTTTATGTTTTGCGCTCTGCAGGGGAAAGACGGAGACAATCCCACTTCCAGGGAGGCCAGAGAAAAATGCACTGGATATAGTAGTTTGACAGAAAAATAGGGGTGTTCCATGAGGCCAAGGGTAGCCTCAGTTCAGAAAAACACAGAACTGCCAAAAAGTATACTGTTAGCTGAAATTTCTCCTCCAACACTGGCCTAAAATTAAAGTACATTATGAAAATAAAGACCATTGTTTTCAATCTGCCCCTTCACCTCTCCACCCACACAAGTCCAGAGAAGGCTGCTCGTGTTTAAATTTAGCGGAGATGTTAGTTACATAAGAGTCATGAGCCAGCTCAACATTCCAGTCTCCCAATTTGTCACGCCTGACCTTCCTATCGCACTCTGATAAACTTCATTCTATTACAGCTGCTTATTTTGTTTATCTTAGAGACTCAGATTATAGTTTATCATTAATTTAAAGTTACCTGCTTTCTTGGCCACTATTTCAGTCAAAACTTGTTTTCCTCTCTACAGAATAATTTTCCCCTATGGATAAAATGCTAGATGCCCTCCCACCAAGCCTTAAACTTCCATCCCTTTCTCAGCTCCTGAACCTTTGATAACCTTTGAAACTAGATCCAAATCAACATTTCATGGAGTTCCTGAGCTTACAGCTTTGGGATAACTTTAGCTTCTGGTTTCCAGGACTGGCCTAGCTGGAAATCCTGAAACAACATGAGTATGTTCATCCTAGAGGGAAGTCCGATGGGGATCGGAAATGCCAGTCTCTTCTATTCTGACCTCACCAAATGTCTAGTTTGTCCTTACTGAGATTTAGAAGGAACGAGTTTCACAGACCATTTTGTGGTTAAACAGATGAGAGAAAATGATATGACAGCCTCATCCAAGAGACCAGGGAATGCGGTTCTTCAGCCTAGGTCTAGTACTAAAAATAAAATAAGCCACAGTCCCTGATGGTTAGCAATAGCAAAGTTTATTGAAGCCCTATTCTGTACCACATCCTGGGATGTGCACTTTTTTTTTTTGAGGGACTTTTTTTTTCTTTTCCCTTTGTGCTGAGTCTAGTGTCACTTGCCCATAGAGGGCAGCATTCAGAGGCCTTGCATGGTTTGCTTCAGACCAGAGTTCCTGGATTTTATATGGATTATCTCCTTGAATCCACCCAACGGCCCTATGATGGTAGTTATTTTTATTCTCCCCATTTTATAGATGAGAAAACTGAGGCTCAGAGAAGTTAACCTTAAAGTTAAAAAGCTAAAAAGGGCTAGGGCCGGGTTTGAAACCCAGTCTTGGTTGAGAGGCAGCAGCCTGTTCTCTTCACTAGGGACACATTCTGTTAGCATATGGCTGTGTGCCAGAATAACCTGATGAATTTTGATACTGTACACCCACCATCAATATCGATTCCCAGAAAGATTCCATTCTCTAAGTCAGGTTGGGTTGCAAACATCTGCATATTTAAAAAAAAAAAAAAAAGTCTACCCAGGTGATACAAACCAGAGTTGGAACCACTGACTACTATAGATAATAATGTAGGTCAGGGACATCCCCGGTGGTGCAGTGGTTAAGAATCTGCCTGCCAATGCAGGGGACACGGGTTCAAGCCCTGGTCTTGGAAGATCCCACATGCCACGGAGCAACTAAGCCCGTGAGCCACAACTACTGAGCCTGCGCTCTAGAGCCCGCGAGCCACAACTACTGAAGCCCACGCGCTGTGCAACAAGAGAAGCCACCGCAATGAGAAGCCCACGCATTGCAATGAAGAGTAGCCCCCCCTAGCTGCAACTAGAGAAAGCCCGCCCGCAGCAACAAAGACCCAATGCAGCCAAAAATAAATAAATAAATTTATTAAAAAAAAATAATAATGTAGGTCAATAGATTTATGAACTGTCAAGCACTCCATGAATGCTTTTAGAATCAATAGGCTCCTTGTAGGCAGAGAATTCATCTTACAGATCTTTGCATTATTTTTCCACTGCATTCGTTGAACAAATATCTACTAAGTGCCTACCATATTCCAGGAAGAGCAAGGGTCTTTCATAAACACTTGTCTCTGGACTCATAGAGCTTAAGCCCAACTCTGTGATACCCTATGACAAAGCAGTGCCACAACGGGCATTCAAGACTCAACTATTGAATTGTTAAAGTATTTAGTATATGTATTGCTTTGCTTTAACCTTTTAATTGTAGTTTGGGGCAGATATAATCTCTAAGAATCACCTTTTTAGTTAAGTACTACAGGAAAAGATCGTACAGCCTGAATCAACAGTCTTCTAGTACCATCACCCCAACCTCCTTTCTTTTAAACACTAAGCCTCTGCTTCTCTGTGGTTTGTAGCACAAACATGATGCTACCTGCCCATCAGTGGGGAAGATGCTTTTGATTTTCTTTTCTAATACTGGTATTGGTTCTATGTTCTCAATTCATCGTTTTGGAGACCTTTGAAATCCACTGTAAAGTAGTAGTTCAGGTTGACTACATTCCTAAGTTCTCAAATTTTAGTTTGGTTTACCTCAAGTTTCCCCTTGGTCATAAATCAAGCATTTTTTTTTATCATAACCAAAAAAGCAAACAAAGAAACAAGATTTATTGTTTAAAATCCTAAAGAATCCTAAAAGCATGGGTTGTACACTTAGAATTTTCTTTTTTTTTTAAACAATATTTTAAGAAGTTTGTTTTGTCTTGGTTTCTATGCCTAACAAACAGGAAGTATTCCAGTAGCAGTCATAGATTAATGCATTTCAGGAATGTAAACTGTTAATCTAAAGAAAAAAATTAGACCTGTGAACTAGCATATACCAAAATATATATAGCTGAGATGACTTAAAATACAGTTTTCTTTCATCAGACAAATATCCCTTCTTTAGTGATCAGCTCTCTACTGGCAACTCATTTTCATGCCATTCCATGTTTATTTTTTCTTAAGATAATGACTGTAAAAATAAGTATCTAATAAATCACTCCTTAAACTGAAAAAACAAAAACAACCCCTTTCCAATCTTTTTTTTCCTCCTTTAAGTTGCTTCCCTTTTAAAACATACCTAATTTCAGGAAATTTTCATGATTTTGTTTTACATGAGCATGAAAAATAAGCATACATAATATTTAACAGTAATAATTCAAAAATAACTTATATATTTGATATTAAACATTTTCCGAAAAGCCAAGTCCTTTGGCTGTCTAAAAGAGGTGATACCTAAAATAGGTGATTGGAATCCAATCTAGGAACTTCTGTTTAATTGGAATCATGACCATGAACTTGGGAAAAGAGATCAGGCCAAAAGTTTGACTTCTCTTTGAGGCAGTTTTTTAAGAGTGAAAATAAAAGATTCATTTACACAGAGGTTACTCTAAGGACCCTCACAGGCAGTCTAACAAGGGAAAAGCATTGTTATTAAAAAGGAATGCAGAGGAATGGAGGGTAGAATCATCTGGTTGGTGACCCTAACCTCAAGAGCCTAAGCTTGCCTCTCAAGGGGCAAACTGGAAACAGAGTGAGGCCCAACAGAGTCTGGGTGATCTCTCTGGACCAGAGAACTTGAAATTGGGCCTGAGAACCTTTTCACTTTGTTTTGCAGTCAGACTATAAACAAAGATATTTTTATTCCCTTCTGAACAATTTCCCTTTCCAAACACCATTTGTCAATCAAGTTGGGCATATAGAGCATACTCAAAGGTCTGTGAAAGAAAACTTCCCTATGTAGGCTTGAGTAGCATCCAACCCAAAACCCAGTGCCTATTTTTTGAGTCTCTTCTGCTTACTAAACACTGGAAATTCAATGGAAAATAAGACAAGCAGGGTGAGGAAGGAGAGTATCAAGAGACCTGAGATGAGGCTGGGAACTGTGTCATAAATAATGGAGTAACATTTGCTCAATGAATCAGTTCTATAAATTGCAATCATACCAAGGTTTTTTCTATATAATTTTTTTCTATATAGTTTTTTCTATATAGATATTCACTATATCTGAAAGTTAAAATCTAACAAAATAAAAAGTAACAAAATCTATAAATTATTTTATTACACAGTTGAATTTCCATTTACTTTATTTTATATTTTTGTTGTTTTTGTGTGTATAAGAGAGGGTCAGAATGCATAGCATCTAGAGGAAGTAGCCATGGAAATCAAATTTTCATTACACTTATCCATGGCCCTACTATAGCTAGATGTCTTAGAGTTGTTTTACAACCCACAGACGGGCACTTAACTGTGAGATGTTTGTAAAGAATAAACTTTAGGGTATGGGACAAACCTTTTAAAAACAAGCAGTCTCATCTCAAGCAAATAAATGTTTTGAATAAGTTGAACACCTTCTGTTTTCTTCAGCTATAAGGAGATTTTACACCTCAGTCAGTTCAGATAATATCTTAGTGTTTTGGGCAGTGTCTCTTTCATTGTCAAAAGGATCCAAATGATCTTCTACTAAAAGCATATCTTTCTTAATCAGTCTAAAAGTAATGGATATTTCCTTTTCTTTTTTAAAGGCATCTTAATGAAGGGAAAATAATTAAATTTCTCCTTCTTTCTAAGAAACACATTTCCTACACTTCTACCCCAATTAGCCCATTAAAAAGTTACCAGATCTTTAAAAAAAAAAGGATATATATATATATATTATATATATATATTTATATATATATATATAATATATATATATATATATATATATATGGTATTGAATCTGAGGTCCCATGGGGGCTCACCAGATATAAGCAGAGAAAATAGGATTTGATCCCTTTGGAGTGGTTTTAATACCAAATGTTCCTATTTAGGTTTGATTAACTGCTCTCTAAAGGGGTCTTAACACTAGAAAATGCAGGCTTTATAAACTCCTTCCCTAAGGATGCAAAGTTACTTATTTCACAGGTATATGCAAAGATTCATCATATTATTATATCAGATTGGGTCAAATTGTAGCACTTCAGAAAGTGTGTGTGCTTTTCAAAGAGGTTAAGGAAAGTGGGCTCCTGAAAGTCTCAGATAGATAGCACAGTGGGAAGGAAACAAAACGCCCTTCTGTTTTCCATTAAAGTTATGTTCTGCACCAAGTTTGATTGCTAAACATCTGGCAGTCTTTTCTCTGATAACGTAGTTCAATAGGGTGGACAATGCTAAGCCTTTGAAGCTCTCCCTGTAACTCTTAAGTGGTAGGTGAACAAGAGAAAGAGATAAGAACTCTAGATCTTTCCATTCTATAAAAATTGGCAAAACAGGTTTACAGTCTTCTCTTATTTTCTTTATTCTTTGAGGTCTCATTATTCCCTTTCCCTTGAATAGGATATAAGCAAAACACAGAGAAAGTCAGTAAAATATTTTACCCATCTTCACAGCCAGACACAAAGCCTTCTGGCTTTTCCTTCACTGTTAGAAAGGAACCAAGAACTGACTGAAATATTCATAATCATTCCTTTCGATTCTTTGGGTAAATCTGTAGTGAGAGAGAAAAGAAATATCCGAAGTGATAAGATCTGAAAGATTTTCCTATATCCTTTGGCTCTGATAATATTATGCATCACTTGTTTCCTGAAGAGTCTTCTCTTCATTTATCCATGCTATCATCTTCAACAACAAGAAGAACTTATTTAAATTATGAATCTGCATTTTGAAGCTGGAAAAAAAATGTAAAAATCACCTAGCTCAGCTTTACATTTTAAAAAGGAACTGTGTCTCAAAGAAGCAAAATGACTTGCTCAATGGTGCACAGTTATAAAAGAATAATTGATGTGGTTTACAATATGAATACAGTAAAATAATTTTTACAAATAAGGACATGGAAGTTTATGAAACTAAAGGAGGGAGAAACAAAAGCCTATGATGCAAGAGTCCTGTGTAGATAACTAGAGATGCGTTGGTTACAGATTTGCCTTTGAGACTCCTAGCAACCAATGAAAACAAACAAAAAAAATTATCTGTTACATATTCACCGTCCATAGATTTTAAAACACCAGTTTTTACCCAGATTCTCATTAAGAAGTCCCTGCATTACAGTGTGAATCATCCTAGAGTAAATGCATGCCTACAATAGTAAGTTCCATGGGGATCATATCCCTCAAAACAGTCTTATGGCATAATGCTGAAAATTCAATAAGCTCACTCCTATTAGAGACCAAAATGATTCCATGTAGGGATATAGCCTTGAGGTCTGGCTTTATCTGGGAGAAAATTTGTATGAAGGAATGGAAGGACTAAAGATCTTTCAACACAGATTTATTGATTGAGCACTTACTCTTTGCCAGGCTGTATTCTAGGAGCTTTATGTTCATGAACCAATCTCATCCTCAGCAACCCTGTGAGATACATACTAAGTCTTCCAGTTTTACAGATGGGGAAATAGGTGCATGACTTGACCAAGTGCATGCAGCTAGTGAGAGCTGGAGACCCGAACTCTGGCTCCAGAGCCTGGGCTGTAAGCCAGTCCTGCTGGACTCCCTAGTAGGCCATCTTTCTCTCCTATGTGTGCTAACACTCTTTCAACAGTTCTCAGCCATAAGGTCTACTAATAAGTAAATATTGATATCTTTTTGGAGAGTATAGTGCTGTTTTTCCAACCTGTACAACAAAAGTAGCTGAAAGTTGATATTTTTAAGCCCTGAATCCATGCTGAGGAGAAACTATTTCTTAAATTAATTTTTACCAAAACTAATCAACCCTTAGAAATGCTAAAAAAAAAAGGACAGTTTTCTCCTGATCGCTGTAGGAAAATAGAACAAGAAATGCAAGTCAAGTTCCAGGGCTCCCATTGAAATAATTCACCATAGAAAAGGCTCCTGACACCAGAGGGAAAAGGCACTTCTGTTAACACTTCTAAACGTCCCTTAGCCGTGTGCTCCTACTTACTTTGTAATGATTGCATGTTTTCCCTTTGGGCCTACTAAAGTATTTAATTGCAATTACACTCATTTACATAGCAGATGAGGCTAATTGCTGGTATTAGTTACCAAAAGTATGCTTGTATTGTGAGGGTGAAAAAAATGCCCTACAGAAAAGAAAACGACTTTGCCTCTAATTAAGGAGTTATGAAGTCAGAATGAGCTGGCTCCAAGATGTAAATATGAAATTGAGGGCTTTCAGAACTCTATAATGGTTTTTTATGACTCCATCTCACTTCCTTGATTACACACAATGTTTAGGGACTAAAGATAAATACAGTGCAACGTTCATAGTGCTGACCTGATTGCTAGTCACATTCTCTCACACGTAGATTGAAATAAATGCAGTTGTCTGGCAAACCCATGATAAATGGTGGGTTATGAGTACCTGGTCTTTATTTACTTGGCTATTCAATTGCTAATTCTGGCTCCACGTATTGCAAGAGCAGCTTTGGCATCATCAAATACACACAAATCGGTATTTGAAGCTTGTTAGGCATACTTGATATAGAATAAACAAAGAAATAATGAAATGTGGTACAAATTTTGGGGGGAAGACCAAACGTTAGAGACCTCTAGATGTACTGTTCTTCCCTGATTCATTTCTGTGTTGGCACTATAATGTCTAAAAATGGAACTTTGCGGCGACCTACCTTGAGGACACTTACAATCTCATTGAGGAGGCAGAATTCATACCCCTGAAACCATACCCATATATGTATGTTCCCACCTATTTAATGCCAGAACGACTTAAGGCAGAATGGTAGCCAACAATAAAAGATTGCAGTATTTAGTACTGACTATAAATCAGAAGGTCAGAAAGGCAAGCTGTCAGAAAGGACAGGAGCCTTTTGAGAAGGTGTCATAAGAAAATGTCTTCTCTTAATAAAGATTTGCAATGAACAAATATGTAACAACTCTCACAGTCACAGAATTCCAACTGTGAATTGGAATCAAACTCAGTTATTTAAGAGTTTCCATTTTTTACAATGATTTTTCACAAGTAACATTTTTTTTTCGTTTCTCATTCCTTTCTTCTTATTTCTGGCTTCCCACCATCACCTCCCACACCTTCTCTTAAATTGTGTTTTTAGAAAGAGAGGGAGAGAGAGAGAAAAAATGAAGGAAGGAAACAAGGGAAGAGAAAGAAGGAAAGGAAGGAAGGAAGGAAAGAAGGGAGAAAGAAAAACTTTTCTGGCCTTAAAATATACTTGCTCTCTTCATTTTCTCTTTACTGAACGCTTAGTTATAAAAATATTACACTGTACAGTGTTCAGTTACTTATGCAGGTCATTTCATGAAATGAGTCTGGCTGTCAGCCAAGCTTCTGCCTCTCCCTTTGCTCTTTGTTCAAAAAAAAAAAAAGTATTGAGGGAGAAATAAAAAGGAAGAGAAAGGATAAAGAAAATCCTCCATGCCACCAAAAACTGCATTCCATGGATGCCATGGCCTCACCCTTCTTAGTAAGAATTCTTTTAAAATATAAGCCCTTGATAAACCAATCCCAGGTGGCATAATGACAGGGTCAGCTGAGTGTTATTTTTTAAACCTGTGTGAAAAATCCATTTTGAGTTTCATCTCATCTCTGGGGCACTCAGGCAGTGCAATCACTAGGCTCTGGTGCCAAATGTAAACAGGACATCCTTTCAGATATCCAGGTCCAGCTGGTGAGAACACACACCCACTAGTTCTTGCCCAGTTCGGGAAACCGACCCCAGTCCTTTCATAGAGAGATGCTGAAGCAGGGAAACCTACTCCTGCATGTGGGATGTAAACAGAATCCTTCAAAACATCTTTTTCTCGCTATTGTTTGATGTGTTCCTCCCCATCTCTTAATTCTTTTTACACCACAGCAACACCTGCAGGCTAAAATTGTCACAAACACCCCATGGTTGTGATTTGTCACAAAATTTTCCATTCACTGGGGAGATTTTATATCTTAGACCCTGGAATCAGAGAATGTTAGGGCTAGAAGACATTTGAGAGATCATCCAGTACAATTTTTTGATTTTTCCAGTTAATAATAGATGCTGAGGAGTGTACAGAAAGGGTACAGCCCTTAAGTAGCCCAATCTCCCAGTGAATCACCGCCTTCAGTGCTCTTGGGAAAAGGTGGGTCATAAAGAAACAAAAACATGAATCCTACTCTGAAGAAGGTATAAATGTATATTCTTACCATTTCTCTGCATAACACAACGCTTAAAATGAGATATTATATTAGCAAGAGTACAACAAGAATTATAGACTTTTAGAGGTTAAAGGCATCTGTGAGAAATGACTAGTCAGAAAATGCTTTAAGAGGTGAAGTTCTCACAGCACTCTCCACCTCCATGCTGGTAAAGGAGAGGAAATATTCTCAGTCAGAAGTGTAAGAATGGCTGACTCTACTCCTGGTTGATAAAAAGCTACTTTTACCTCTACTGCCTTTTATTTCTTTTATCTTTTACATCTTCCTTTCACTTTTCCCTACCCCGTTGTAAAGTTTGAACCCCGTTTCAAACTTTACACTACCACTCTTGGGTATCTATCCAACTCAGCTGACTTACCCCGCTTTGGAAATTGCTCAGAGTAGCAGGTGGTCATCTGGCTGGTCTTCGTTAGTTCAGTTCCCCACTCACCCCACCCATCTCTATCACAAAGAGGTGATTCGATCAAGGTTCGATGGCTGATCCAAGTTGGGTCAATCCACTTCTCCCAGGAATTTGGAATTAGATTATCAGAGAGTTCAGTTAGTTTCAACATGCGATTGGAAGTATAACAAATTCCTGTAAGAGCTGTGTACTGGCCATCTGTACCTGAAGCAGAAAGATAGCTGGAGCTGGCTTTCGTAGGCCCTGCTTCAATCCCTTTCCAAAGACTGGCTGCACTCTTGCCCTCAGGTACCTAGCGATGTCCCTGTATTCCTATAATAAATTCCTAAGTAGTTTGAGTTGTTTTCTGTTGCTTGTAACCAAAGAGTCTTAACTAAACTTAAATCCTGGACTTGAATATTTTCCCAGTAGTTCCATGTGAAAAAAAAATGTCTCCTTTTCCTGACCATCTAATTCCAGAACCAACCTATCCCCAAGCATTAAGAGTGAATCCAAACTTGTTCATATCTATTTTCACCCTCTGGATCTGTCAAAGGAATAGCATGGTCAAGTTCAAACAGGATTTAAGACCAGTTAGCTAAAATCAGATTCCTCCTAGCAGCTTTTAAAATAATCATTAAATTTAAGGAAGTACCCACTGGGATCTCCAGTGCTGCCTAACACCTACTGTATTGACTTATCAGAGCAGTCCCACTTTAAGTAAGACTTGAAATAATATTGTTACTTCATGTTTTTACAAGCTAATATTTATATAATTTAATATGGTAGTTTGCTTTTCTAAAATAATTAATAAAGCAAAAATATGCTTATATAATTGCATGGGACAATTATTTAAAATAAAATATTTATAAAAGAAATTTGGTTTTATAATAAGAATTCCTAAGTAAATCTGAGCAAAGAAACAACTGACTATGGTTAAAGTTGATTTCACTAATTTCATGTACAGGTCTGAAGAGAAGAAAATATCTATGAGAAGACTGAACATTTTCATTGCACTATCAATGTACATTGCCCATTGTCAGGCAAATAACATCAGGAATAACACTTTTAGAGACATTGATCCTTACAATCAGACTGATGTTTTCTGAATAATCACTAATTTCATGTTTCTTCAAGAAGGTCATAAAGACACCGAATCATCACCTCCCCCTCCCATGTCTTATTTCCTAACAATTCCCCATCAATTCCCCATCATCACCATAGATGTGCTCACGACCAAGTCCAAGCTAAGTTGTGAAGCAGAGCTCTATTTTAGTATCCTCTCCAAAGATAGGCTCTCAGAATCCTCACACCACCTATACTGACCAGGGATCCTCCCTGTGGCTCACCCCACTTCCATCCCCCACACATTTCTCCTGGACAAAGCCCAATGTGCTTGATTTCACTATCCTTCACCATCATCATTTATCTTTCCAAGTCTTTTTACCTTAGGGCCCTGTTGTTTGCTGATAAAATGATAAGTATTTAGTGGTGTTGATAAATTAATTCATGACTTTGTCCAGTTAACTAGGTTTGCATTTTAAGAAGCCTTCTAGAGACAATGTTTATATTCCAGAAGGTCAGGAATATGTCTTAACCCTTTCTACACATCTTATAACATCTAACATGGTATAGATCTGGTAATAGGTGCCAAATATAAGCTTGAATTGAATTCCTAAAAAGAATTAAACCAGATGAGTCATTCTAGGTTTTTCCCAATGTCTTTCCTTCCATCTCCCCTTCCTTCCCCATATAACCATATGTTCATGCCAGAAGAGATTATATTAGTCAAACTATATGTGGCTCTAGGTAAAAGCCACAAAGTAAATTTAGAATTTAATAGCTTGTTTCAATATTATGGCCCCATTGAAGTCATTTGGCCATACTTTGTCTCAATTTCCTCTTCAATGAAATGGGGTTATTATTGATCTATTACTCCTAGAAATTTTTGGTAACATTCTGTTTTGGTAAAAACAGTTTAGGAGCCTTCCAGGAAAACTGTCAGAGAAAATTAAATATGGTCTATTAATTTTTTAAAACAAATGTATTGAGCACCCATGGTGCACAAAGCAGTGTCAGCTCTTATGGAAGACACAAATATGGCTAATATTTTCTGCCTTTTTTAAGCCTGCAGTCTAAAGTGGAATTTTATAATCTAGGTTGTTTTACTAATGATAAAATCACAATATAAGCAACAACATTTCTGTAACTGTTGTGCAAAGGAGACACGCATCATTTTTACTTATCTTTCAGAATTTTTCCCATAAATAAATGTGGAAAAATTATGACAAACCTCACAAATTACTAAAAGGTGTGGCCCAAAGAACTAAGGCAAGTACCTGAACAATTGTCTATGCTTGATCAGATAGCTCAGCAGAAATTGACCTTATGTCTTCATAACTGTCCTGTGAATGCCATTCACCTCTATGGACTCTAGGAATTTACTGTAGAGCGCCTTGCTAACAGTGTTCACCTTGTTAACATTAACCGGGAACTTCAGGTCCTGCTGGATGTACTCAAGGGACAATATAATGCAAAACTTCAAAGCCCAGGGCTTCCCTGGTGGTGCAGTGGTTGAGAATCTGCCTGCTAATGCAGGGGACAGGGGTTCGAGCCCTGGTCTGGGAAGATCCCACATGCCGCGGAGCAACTAGGCCCGTGAGCCACAACTACTGAGCCTGCGCTCCGCAACAAGAGAGGCCACGACAGTGAGAGGCCCGCGCACCGCGATGAAGAGTGGCCCCTGCTTGTCACAACTAGAGAAAGCCCTTGCACAGAAACAAAGACCCAACACAGCCAAAAATAAAAATAAATAAATTAAAAGAAGGCTCAACATTTAAAAAAAAAAAAAAAAAAACCCTCAGAGCCCAGAGATAGCTAAAGAGAAATGAAAAGAACAGTTAAGCTAGGGAAACCTGGAAATTTTTGAGTGGCTCTAAATAGAGTTTCCCCCAACACACACACCTGAGCCATCAGAAGGCACATCAGGTCAGATGTTTGACTGCACACTGACCCTGTCACGCAGCACAATTGCTGGAATGAATTTATATTATTCCAAGAACTATCACCTCTAGAGAGCAGATTCATCAGAAAAAATGATGCTGTGTTATAGGGAAATGCTGAAATTTTAACACTGAGTCCCCTTCTATCAATATTACTTTATGGAAAATCCCAGGAATTATAAGGTGAAATATGCCTAGGGATGTTCTGAACATTCATCAAAGATGCTGCTATCTCTAGGATTAAGGCAAGTCATTATTTTTCTTCCTAGTTCCTGTTCATATGGAGGAAATGCATTTCTGAAAAGAATGGTCATTGAATGTTCACTCCAAAAACAAGCAAAGGAAACTTAGGAGTGAATCAAATTCTCTCATTCAGGACTTGGAGGCTGATCTGCCAGCTTCTTACCCAACATTCCAAGGAAAAAAATTCTTTTCTAAGAATGCAAATAAAAGCATCTCTCACTTCAAATTTTCCTATCTTTGGAAATCATAGTTTTTGAGTCAGGACATAAACCTAGGATTAAAAGCAGCTGTCCAAGAAGTAGGTGTGTACAGGAAATGGGAGGGTGACAGACAGGGGACATTGAAAGGGCATTTTTAACTGGCCTCTGAGAAAGCTTATGGAAAATTTTTCCAAATATTTTATGGAATGACAAAAGGAGTCAAATATTTGGAATTTAGGTAAAAACTCTTCCAATGGAGGACTATGACAGATGTGTTAAGGCACAAACTTTTCCAACTTTAGGCTTAGGGAAGTTAATATTCTCTGTGTGTGTTTGTGTGTGTGTGTGTGTGTGTGTGTGTGTGTGTGTGTGTGTGTTTTAATTGGGCAGTGCTAAAAATAACTCAAGTCTTGGACAATCACCTTTTTCCTTTCTTATCCAAAAATGTCCACCTATATTAATTATGGGTATCGTTAACTTTGTCTCTTATTTGAGTATGATCTTACTACAGAAATTAGGATCCACCAAAAAAAAAAAAAGAAAAGGAAAAAGGATTTTCTCTACCTTCTCCTTCTATACATTTTCAATAATAATCTTTCCTTACCACAACTCCCTACACATTTCCCTGTGTCCACTTTGTGAATTCAGCACACCAAGTCACAGTATTAGGTTCTGAATATCAAATAAGTTTTGTTACTTGCTTGCAAAGAAAGTGAATATAATTTATTTAAAAATCAATTCACCTCAAGAAATACAACTAAGAACTTAGAGCAGAAAGATGGATCTTGGCCATCACTGTATCTCTGCAAGCTACTCTTTTTTCATATTGGTCTTTGACCTGAGCTGGTGAAAAATTTTCAGTTTCAGAGAAGCCTGGAATTTAACAAAAAAGCTAATATTCTCCCCATGTATCTGCTCCTTTTGTTATCATTTTGTGTTAAAATAGCCAGGCTGTCAAGGGCTTTGACTTTTCAGAGATGAGCACTAGAAATACATAGATGTCTTTTTACATAGGCTTTTTCTAACCAAATTTAGCTGCAGAGGGATATAAAAGACAAACGTGTTGACAAATGACAAGATGTTACTCCCTGTAAAAATATTATTGCATGCACACAATTTCCTGTTATGGTGCATATATTGAATGCAACTTTGTTCAAGATGAACTGCATATTAAGAGAAATCTTGCCTCTGATCTGTTCTAGCTTGATTTTGAATGCTCTGGAAGTAGCTATTTAAAAAAGCTTGCCCTGAACCTAATAATCACAAATAGATGTGAATTTCCCCCAAGAGATGCCACAAATTTAAAAAATGGATTTTATTTGGATCAAAAGTAGTTTGGGCCAGAAATTGATAAAAATATTTCAGATAAAGTATATGAGGGATGTGGCTCTGGAGACACATTAGGAGTGTTACTGCCAACCTCTGCTAAAATGCGTGCTCTTCAATAATGATGTACAGATAGTCATGTGGTTATTTTAATTTGCTATCTATATTTCAGTTAAGCCAAAGTCTTAAAGATAAATCTGGGCATCAGAAATATTATTCATCTTTTTGTGGACCTTACAAACTAACCTCATAAGTGTTTATGTATAATTGGTTCTAATATATTGATTACCCAAAAAATATATATTATTCTTCCAATATCTACTAGCATTAATAACAAGATCTTGTAGTCCAATTTATTATTTAGCTGAGTTGGATTATCTTTTCGTACAGATATCAAATGTTACAAAGGATGTAACAGGAATTCATATATTCTTATTCTCCATCAAACCTGGCATATTTAAATCTAGGTTAATATCACATCACGTCATCATAATTAATGAGTGAAAATTGAAGCCAGCAACTGGAATAAGTTACACACAAAAAGAGCAAATCTGAATGCACTTTTATTAAGCAACTCAGGACTCTTGGACATAGAACTCATTTGGCTTCAAAAAAACATGTCACAGAGGGCATCAGACCTCGGCTAGGGTTATGAACCTAGATGTCTTATTCAACTGTTGAGCCAAAATAACTCTAGCCAAAGGCTATTCAGTATTCTCAGTGTTAATTACAGTTGTCCTGGTGTTTTATGTTATGTCTGGAAAGAGCAGGACAAACAAGCCCATTCTGAATTAGACAAGGCACATGGTAGACACAACACTGAACTCCACGTCTATATTTGGGCTTCAGCATGGGCAAATCCTAACTGTGTTTGGCAGAAATGCAGGTCTAATGATCCTCCCAAGACTAATCCAAACACAGGCAAATGGCTGGTTTTAGTAAAGTTTTCAGCATACCACGTTTCGTGTAAGAAATAGGTCCACTGCTTTGCCCAAATTTTATTTGAAGTCAATATTTAACTATAAATTTTTCCTACTGTCTTTTCCAGCCTACATATCTTACAGAGCCACCACAAACAACAAGCCAAATATTTTCCCATTAGATCTTCAGGGTGGGGATTCTATTGAGGTCAGTGTTTCAGAGCTTGGTACAGGATGTCCCTTCAGCTTTCTGAATCCTGGCTCAGTGAAATCACTGATAAGCTGAGCCTTTGCTCTTGATTTCCCACAGAACTGAGGGAAAAAAAAAAGGATAGCTGAAGTGACTTGGGAGAAATGGGTAAAATGTATTTTCCCAGCACGGCAAGCTCGCCCTGCCCCCCACCACATACTCCCACACACCATCTCTGTCTCTTTTTTATTTTTTTCTTCCTCTTTGGCTTATGCTGTTCTTTTTTGGTCTCTGGCCCTAGTTATGACAGCTGATTGACATAGCTGGCAGTTCCCTTGGTGTCTGGTTAGGCAGAATTCCCCCTGCAAAACTAGGATGCAAAACAAAGAACAGACAACAGTGTAGAAAGGAAGACTGAACAAAACAAAACCAAGAATGAAGCAATGTTGTTTGCTGACAATATTTTTAAATTTTTCAGAAAGAGAGAGCAAACCTTTAAAAGATTGTTTTAATTTTCTGTGTTATTTTTTCTTCCCTCTTCTCTTTCTAGCCATCCCTTCCCCCCACCCCATACACACCACTTTTTGGCTTCCATTTCTCCATCTGCTTTCTTCCTTGTAGTTTTTTTCCTGAGTCATAAACATTTTATCAATAAGAAGTCTTCCTATTTCTTACCTTCCTCAGAGCCAAGCATTTGTATTATCTTTTATTTATTTTTCCACATGGAGCGTAGAATCATGATTGCATCAAGTGAAATTGTGAGCAATTATTATTCTGCCTCCTTTTATTTAAGATCTTTCTTCTATTCTTCTACAGGAAACTAGACTTCATGCTGCCCCCAATACTACCACTAGGCAGGGTACAACACCCGCAGCCTGAGATACTCTTCACTGAAATCTTCTTACATGATAGATGGCCCTCTCTATTTTCCCTCTGTTGGGTGGATCATTTGTCTGAGAAGTTTCTCTCAGTTCTCTATCACATTTCAAAAGATCATATAAAATTACATTCATTGAACTGTTGGTAACTTAATACATTATCCCTTTGATAGTATATTCTTTTTAGTATTATTAAGGCAAAGAAATAAATATAAGCTGGAAATGCAGGCTTCAGCAACTGGCCTTCTGAATTTTTTTTGATTTTATAATGCAACTAGCTATACTGTTTAGGACAGAGATTTGTCCTATGTATCAGGCAGGGTCCTAGAAACTCCTAGAAACTCCACTTTTTCTTATAGTAACTTTGTATAAAATTTGAGCTCAATACTTTTTTATTGCTCATATTTATGCATTTAGTTTTCCTGAACTTTTAGATGGAGGCTTAGCTTACATAGCTTTTTTACCTTCACAGAGAAGTCTCTTATGTTATTTTTGTGTATGGTTTATATATATATATATATAATATCTGATAAAGGACTTGCATCCAGAGTATATAAAGAACTCTTAAAAGTCAAAACCATGAAAACAAGCAATCCAATTGAAAAATGGCAAAAGACTGAACAGATGTTTCACTTCACCAAGAAGATACGTAGATGGCAAATTCCATGCATAGAGAGATAAGATACAAAGATGCTCAATATCATTAGTCACTAGAGACATACAAAACTGAAACCATGAGATACTACTACACACCTATTAGAAGGGCTAAAATTAAAAACACTGATCATGCCAAACATTGGTGAAGACGTGGAGGAACTGGAACTCTTCATACACTGCTGATAGGAATGTAAAATATTACAACTTCTTTGGAAAACAGTTTGGTAGTTTCTGAAAAACTTAAACCCACGCCTACCCTATGATCTAGTCTTTCTATCACTTGGTGCTTACACAAGAGATATTAAAGCATATGTCCATGCAAAGACTTGCATGCAAAAGTTCATAGCAGCTTTATTTATAACACTCTCACACTGGAAACAACCTAAATATCCAACAACAGGTGAGCAGATAAACAAATTGTGACATATCCACACACTAGAATACTACTGAGCATTAAAAAAGAATGAATTAATGTTATATACATGCAACAACATGGATAAATCTAAGTAAAAAAAAAAAGAAAAAAATAACAAACTTTATAATGCAATTTATATAAAACTCTAAGAAAATGCAAACTAATCTACCGTGACAGAAAGCAGATCAGTGATTGCCTGGAGGGGAGCTGAGTTAGGCAGGAGGGTGAGATCACAAAAAAGCACTAGGGAACTCTCAGGGATGATGGATATGTTCACTATCTTGAGTGTGGTGATGGTGTCACATGTCACAGCTTGTCCAGTTGCACACTTTAAATATGTGCAATTTATTGTATGCCAATTATATCCCAATAAAAATAATCTAGTGGCTTGCCTTTTGAGACTTCTTTGCTCTGTTTTCTGCCACCTACATTTAATTGACTTTCTCTTTCCTTTTTCCATTAAATTTTAATTCTACCTCCAGCAGTTCCTCCTCATTATGGGACCCTGTCCTGCAAGGGAGCCGTGGCATCAGTTTTGAGAGTGTGTGGGAGCTAAGCAAGGGCCATGGGTTGCTTGAACTTTTCAGCTCTTAGAGTAAGCAAAACCTCTTCCAGTTTGAGCCCCTTCTTAAATTGATCAACCACATTGCAGGGAGCACCTTTTGTCTACTTTGAGGCTCTATTCTTCTCACCCCATTGCTTCTTTCCACTTTCTCTCTCACTGACATCAATAGCATGCAGCTCTTATGGCTGTACGTGGTTTGCCCCTATCCACTTGTCTTTTGGGGTTCATGAGGATACCTTATCACCTAGTTTTATCTTAAGGGTTATTATGGGGGTTTTATTTAGCTATTTTTTTCTCTCTGTTTTTATACAGATTTTATAAAGGAAATTCCAAAAACTGCGCTGCCAATGCTATCTCCATCTTCTTAAAATCCCTGGTTGACATTCTTCTGAATTTTTGAGATTCCTTTTTTTCAGGAATACTTTTCTTTCTCTGTTGACAAGAATCAAACATTGTACTTTGGTAAGGCATCACATACTAAAATTGGTCATTCATTCAAGTAATATTTGTTGAGTGCCTCCTACATGCCAGGTACTGTTCCAAGCTTTGGAGATGCAGTGGTGAACAAGGTAGATAAGGTCCCTGCTTGCATGTGACTTAAATTCAAGAGGGAAGATGGGCTAACAAATAAAATAAATAAATAATACATTGATATGGTCTGAATGTTTGTGTCCCCCAAAATTCATATGTTGAATTCTTAATCCCCAAGATTATGGTATTAGGAGGTAGAGACTTTGGGAAGTGATTATAAGGGCTTAGTGCCCTTATAAAAGAGGACCCAGAGAGCTCCCTTGCCCCTTCCACCATGGAGGACACAGCAAGGAGATGTTATCTATAAACCAGGAAGCAGGCCCTCACCAGCCACCAAATCTGCTGGCACCATGATCTTGGACTTTCTGGCCTCCAGAACTATGAAAAAGAAATGCTTGTTGCTTACAAGCCACCCAGTTTATGGTGTTTTGTTATAGCAACCTAAATGGACTAAGACATATAAATGCAGTAATATATTATTTCAGTTTTTTAAATTGTCAGCATGGGCTGTAATTGAACCCCTGGTAATAAATGATGTCACTTGGAAAGAGTATGTAGAATTAGAAGAAACATAACCCTCAATTATATTAAAAGTTTAGGTGCAGAATTAAAAGAGAACCCATGAAACAGGCTGAGAAAGAAAAATCAGAGAGATGGAAGTAGGACGGGAAATCAGGGTTAGAAAAGAAAATGGAGAAGAGTTTATAAAAGGAGGAAGATTATGATTTCATGGAGCTTGTCCATGAAGAAAGGAGAAAGGGCAGTAGCAGAAAAAAAAAGATGCAGCTCTCAACAGTTTGTTTTGTTAGAGAGAAACTTGGTGGTTTTGGTTACAGTGAGGAAGCAACAGGAAGGGAGAAAGTATTAAAAGAAAAAAAAAGAAAGAAAGAGTCATTTTTGCACCACTAGAATCCCTGCATGGAGCACATCCAAAAATTTCCCAGCAAGCTTTGATGGAATTAGGGCCAGGCACAGTGCTAGGCACTGCGTATGTAAAGACATAAACCCATCCTCTCCTGCCCCATAAAATACTCACCATCTAGTGGAAAGGGTAGCAAATAGACTTAATTTATAAATTACATTAACTATCTTAAATTGGCTACATCAGCATTGTGTGCTAGATTGTAAATTAGCTGGTAGAATTTTATTCCTTCAAGGGGCCATAGCAAATATCTACTGCCTTTTTTACATGATAAAACTAAGTCATAAAAAGTTTAAATAGCTTGTCTAAGGCTACTACAGCACATTAATAGAAGATTCCCAATTAGGACAGAGTGTCCAGTCCAGACTCCCAGGAATGTTTTTACTCGAACAGCACAGTACCTTACTAAAAGCATACATATTCATGTTATTTTTAAATACTCTATGCATGTTTTAAATATTTAAAATCTAAATAGTCAATTTCAGCAAGAAAAGCAAACTTGGATAAATCTGAAACCATCCTGTTACCAACATCTAGAAATAATGGAAAAACACAACAAAATTTTTAATGCATGTCTAAGTTTGAAAGGAAAAAAAGGAAAGTCCCAGGTGGTAGAAACCAGGGAACTAAAAGCCCTAATTGTAAGCACATGAGCTAACTCTGCAGTTGCCCTGAGGAAGGGTCCTTTAGTTTGGTAACAGCCAGAGGCTTAGGGTTACAAAACACAGGAGACAAAACCTTGGGCCTTTATGATGCAAGGTATTAGAACTGAAACTGAGCATAAAGTCAGAACTTTCAAAGCCACACCCTCAGAGTAAAGGATAACAGAAAGAAAATAGACCACCACCCAAGGGAGATTACAAGGAAGTTTGTCTATGAACTCTAGGGAAAAGAAAATGATAAAAATCTCAAGCAACATGCACAAATTTAGAGACTGAACTTAGATCACTTTCATAGTTCAAGATTCCCCTAAAAATGAGAAATTAATTAAAAAATTAATTTTTCTCTAGGGACAAAAAGCAGAAGTAAAAGTAAAACCACTCTGGAGGGATACTTCTTAAATCCGAAGGCAGAGAATTCACACACACACACAAACACACACACACACACACACACACACACGCCGATACAGCACCACTAAAGATGAGCTTGCAGTTAAAACTTGCAGACAAAACACACATAAGCAAAAGTCAGCAACAAACCAATGGGAGGATTAACTGCCTGTAGCAAATGTTGATTGCCCTGCCAGTATGCTTTTGGCTTTGGACTTTACCACTTCATGTTTGTTGTCAACTCCCAACTGCAGGTACCAGCATGACTGCCTGAGGGCTGTCTCTAAAGCAGCAGCAATAAAGATGCAGACATAGAGAATGGACTTGAGGACACAGGGTGGGGAGGGGAAGCTGGATAAAGTGAGAGAGTAGCATTGACGTACATACACTACCAAATGTAAAGTGGATGGTTAGTGGGAAGCTGCTGCATAGCACAGGGAGATCAGCTCGATGCTTTGTTGATGATCTAGAGGGGTGGGATGGGGGGGGAGGGGGGCTCAAGAGGGAGGGGACATGGGAATATATGTATACGTACAGCTGATTCACTTTGTTGTACAACAGAAACTAACACAACATTGTAAAGCAATTATACTCTAATTAAGATATACAAAAAAAAAAAAAAAAGCAGCAGCATAAGCCACTCTATCCTTGCACATAGCAGGCTACATGTTCCAAGGAGTTAACACCCTCAGAGCAGCCCTCAACCAATGACTAATATGTAAATATCCCAGCACCCTTGCTGCTGGGCAAGGGAGGGAGGTGTGATAACTCAGAAGTATTCTAGCTGTTTCCCACACATTTCCTTCACCTCCCAAATAAACCACTTGCACCTGAATTTTCTCAAGGTTGACTTCTGGAGAAACCAAAGCTAATAAAATAATAGAACGACAATTTGAACAAGAATATAATGCAAATACATTTAACAGTGTTAAAGACATGAAAGAAGGGATAGAAACTGTAAGACAAGAGCTATACCTATGGGCAAAAGAAAAGGCATATTTAGAAAGAAATGAATAGAAGTTACAGAATAAAAATTGCCATCATTGAAACTTTAGTAAATGAGTTAACCAGAAGGTTAGACATAAACATGAGTTAATTAGTAAACGAAAGCATAAATCTTGGGAAACTATTAAGAATACAGCACAGACAGTAAAAGAAAAAAATCGATGAAAAATATTAAAAATAGTTAAAAGCTCAGGGGATAGACCAAGAATTACCAATATATCTCTAATGGATAACATAAAATAAATGGAATAAAAATAGTATTCAAAGATGCAATAGCTTAGATTTTTCTAAAATCAAAGAAAGTCAAGAATACCCAGATTCAAGAAACACAAGTCCTGAGCAGGATATATAAAAGAAGTAATGATCACTTATTTAGATGGAGGAACTAAAGCCAAGGTTGTACTAAAATACTAGGTAATAAAAGCATGCTAGATAGAGATGGTTATAGAAGTTAAAATACTCTAATGATCTTGCATTGCTTAAAAAGGAACATAGGGCTTCCCTGGTGGCGCAGTGGTTGAGAGTCCGCCTGCCGATGCAGGGGACACGGGTTCGTGCCCGGGTCCGGGAAGATCCCACATGCCGCGGAGCGGCTGGGCCCGTGAGCCATGGCTGCTGAGCCTGCGCGTCCAGAGCCTGTGCTCCGCAACGGGAGAGGCCACAACAGTGAGAGGCCCGCGTACCACAAAAGAAAAGAAAAGAATATTATCAGTAATTTAAAAATTAAAGTGACAAAGGAAAAAGTTTAAAGGCATATTGTTTGTGTCAATTAGCTATTGCTCTGTAACAAACCACCCCAAAATCCAGTGACTTAAAAATGTTGTTTATACTTGCTCACATGCCCCAAATCAGCTGGGAACTTGTGCTGATATGGACCAGGTTCAGCTGCCCGTGACTTGGCTCACCCATGCATCTATATTCAGCTAGGGAGTTGACCAGAGGCTGCTGGCCTAGGATGGCTTCACTTCACGCTAGCTCTTGGATGAGGCAAGGAAGGAAATGGGCCATATCACTCATCATCCAGTAGGGTAACTTGAACAGTTGCAGGATTCTAAGAAAGAAAAGAAACGCAAAAGGCCTCTCAAGGCCCAGACTTAGAAGTGGCACTCTGTCATTTCTACTTCATTCTTTTGGCCAAAGCAAGTCACAAACCAACTTGGGGTGGTGAAATAGACTCCACCTTTTCATAAGAGGAACTACAAAGTCATGGCAAAGAGCATGGACATCTGTAGAGGCCATCAACTGGAATTATCAATATAATCAAACTACCACACTCAGCAAGTACAAACAAAAATAAAGCCAATAATACTACACTATAATAGAAAATATATTTTAAGTTTAAGAGCATTTAAGATCATCAGAACCAGTATATCTTATGAAAAGTGAATATGTCGTAGAAAGCTATAAAAATGTCAAACCTATATCTACTTAATAAAAACAACTCTAAAAAATCTGACTAAATTACATGGAAAATTTACAAGTTCATAATTATAATGAGTGGTATTAAGGGACCAAACAAATTGATCAAAAAGACTGAAAATTAATAAGGATATAGAAGATGTGAACAGCAATATAATCACATTTAATCTAATTAACGTATATAGAGTTCTGCATCTGAACATTGATGTATACACATTTCTTTTAAGCTTATACTGGAACATTTACAAAACTGACCATGTAATTAGCCCAAAACAAAGTACCAATGAATACTGAAGAAATTATACCATATACCATATACCAAGAAATTATACCAAAAGGAGAAAAATCAGAAATTTATATCAATAAGATAGCTACTCCCTAGTATTAAAAGATAGTCCCTCTACCAAAAAAAACAACAGAAACAAACAAAAAACTCTTAAGTTTGGAAATTTAAAAACATACACATAATGAATCAAAATTGAAGTCGTAATGGTAATTAGCAAAACTTAAACCTGAAGAACAATGAATATATTGCACATTAATATTGAAGGGTGTAGCTAAAGCAGTACTTAGAAGAAACTATATGGTCTGTGGAATACCAACTAGCAATAAAAATCATGAGACAAATATAATAGGTAATGTTAATTCAACATTAATGCTCTGTATATTTTCATTTAATCTCAGAACAATCAACCCACTGAGTTGACTACTATCATGATTTTACAAATGAGGAAATTGGATCTCAGAACTTCACTGATTTGCCCAAAGTTACAGAGTAAGCAACAGAGACAGGATTCAAACTGAGGCCTTCTTACACCACAGCTCATGCACTTAGGTGATATATAACTATGTATGTATGTAGTGCCATGAAACGATCTCTAAGAGGCATTTTTTAGGTAAAACAGCAAGATTTCTAGTAATTCCTATGCATAAACCCATTTATGTAATATCAAATTCTAAGACTAGGCATAGATTTATATAAATAAATATTTTATTTCTTAAGTATTAAGAATGGAAGTGAGGAGAACATAGGGTAAGAGGGGATGTTCAAGTTTTGGACTACGTGTACTCACTGTTTGAGTATTTTTATATTGTGAATATACTCATATATTACTTGCATACTTAATTCAGAGTGGAAGGGGAGATGGTAAATTTGAAAATGATGTTGGAAAATAGCTCTAGAGCAAAAACTTCAAAATATAAATGCACAAAAATCTATATACAGTTGACCCTTGAACAACACGGGTTTGAACTACACAGATCCACTTATAAGTATATATTTTTTCAATAAATACATGTTACAGTACTACACTATCCACTGCTGGTTCAATCTGCTGATGTGGAACTGTATATATGGAGGGCAGACTGTACTGTTATATTCGGATTTTCAACCGTGTGGGCTCAGTGCCCTAGCTTCCACATTGTTCAAGTGTCAATTATATATGCATGTAAGAGCAAACAAGTTGTTCAAACTAGTAGTCTGGAGAAACAGTGCTAGGTGTGTGTATGTTCTATATACATACAGTTTCAATTTGCCCTTTGGAGTAAGTTTGGATTATTCTCCAGGTTTGGATTATTCTCACATTGAAATAGCCTTCAAAGAGCTAACAAAGACTTGATTATATAAAGATTAACTTACTTTATTTAACACAAAAACTGTGTACCAATCACTATTCTAGATTCTGGGATATAACAATGAATTAAGATCATAGTAATTTCCTTAAAGAATCTTAGAGTTTAGTAGAACTTGTTGGATCTCTGTGCTCTATATTTAATACTAGAGGTCAGGATGTCAGTGGCTAATACATAGGATTTCTGGAGAAAAGAGAAATCAGAACTGATTTAAAAATGCAAAAAATAAGTAGGCATCTGAAGATCCAAAGCAAAATTAGCAAAGATAAAAAGAGACGTAAACAATGGAGGAGGAGGGTGGCTGGAGACACGTTTTGTTTTGTTTCCCTGAAATCACCTGTGTGCATCACTTTTTAGATGATGAAAATCTTTTTTCTGTTGCCACCACACATTCACAACCACCTTCTTATAACATTTGTCCTACCCTTGCTTATATCCCAAGAAATACCTTCAACACAAGCATTCCAAAGGGTATAGTGAATTTCCCTCCATCAGAACAGTTTTCAATATCAGAAGCATTTCAACCTGTTCTGAACTTGTTATTATCATACTTTCTTGCTGCTTTGGGGTTTAATCTTCCCAATTTAGCTGACAATTACAGAGCAGGCAGGCAAATTCTCTAAGCAGTTATGCCTAGGGGGTCCATGACAGAGTAACGCTCTTACAGACCATCGGAGCACTGGATTGACTGAATAGTTTCTGAGAAAAAGGAAAAAACAGCTGAGCATGTCAAATTAGATTGAAATCCTAAGTACTTAACCCACTGAGGTACAGAAGACTAACATGTGGACCACAAAGAAAAAAAAAATGTTGTCTTCTTTATTAAATTTCTAAAAACCTGTACAATTCATTTGGGCAAATAATGGTACTAGAAGAAATAATCTGAAAGATTACAGATGGCAAATATTTGACGTGTTTTAGGAGGTGAAATTTGTGACTTTAACCAAAGTGTTTTTCAGAGTATTTTGTATTTAAAAAGGATTTCCACTTTTATTTTCTCAACTTTAGAATAGCAAAGGAAATACAAATACCTCATGTTAGATAGGAAAACAAAAACTCAAAAGAGTAAAATGACTTAACCAGGGTCACACATTAGGATTCAATGCCTCTGTTATTAGCAAAAACAGAACAATAAATCTGTTCCTTCTGACCCTCTTTGTCTTGATGACTACCTATTGCAAATTTAATTCCATCCTTAGGAGTCTTCTCTAGTTACCCAGGTTTGATTGCTAAGTTTACAAATAAGGAGATCCACTTGAGGCTAGGTCTCTTCTTCTTGAATGGATTCCCAAAGTATGAGGCAAAGAAAGAAAACTGTTTATCTATATTGGATATTTTTACATTACCTGAGAGTTACTGATTTTTGTAACAGAGGCGTTTGTGGCTAGAGCCAAAATAACATACTGTCTGATTAAAAGATGTTACAATAACGCTATTCTTTTGAGAACTGTTTTTTTTTTTTAATTTAGGTCCTGATAAGAGAGAAATATATGCTGAAGGGATAAGAGAGAACAAGTGTCAATGCACTGACTTGAATCTTTGGCCGTAAATCATGTTCTTTAGGCCATTTGTTAGTCGTAAATATCTAATCACCTCAATACTCTCTTTTATTGCCTAAGGAAGATGAGACTCTGCTAAATATTTATAAATGGCAATTGTGTATACAAGCTATGCTATTTTCTGGTATGAGGGAACGCAAATAAGACTGAGCAAAAAATATATATAAATAAAAGCACCAGCTTGTTTTTCCCAGGAAAGTATATCGTGGGACCCTTGGCACTTTTCTATTTGCTAATTCTATATTAAGCTAACCTTGAGCTAAAGTACTATGAGACAATGAAAAACAAAAAAGAGCAAGAAGCATGCAGAATGGTTAAGGAGGGCTGGAATCATCAGTCTAGGTGTGGGGGAGGAAAAGGAGAAAGAAATCACAGAGTTATAATCTAGTTGGGAGGAGAATACCTACACACACGAACTGACTTATCTGGTGTGATGGATTATCAGCAAGTGTAAACTAATGTGCACAAAAACTCCATTAACCAGCACGATTAGGCAATTAGCATGGACTGAAATTAATTCCATTTTTTCAGTCATATGTGTTTAGCTTGGGGGTGGGGAATGGCAAAGCACCACACACACACATTTTTATCATTTAAAAACTTTCCAAAATGTGCTTTTGGACCTTTACTGTTCTAGAAGTAAAATATAGTTACAGTAACCATGGATATTGGATTTTCTGGGACAGCTCCCATTTCAAATACTTGGCAACACTGCTTCCATTAATCTTTCAATCCGGATTTTGTAAAGACTTGAGGCTATCAAGCTGAATATCAGCAACCTCATATAGATCTGCAGATTAAGAAGTTATAACAGGTTGCCATAAATGCATGTCATGCATGGACATACTCTGTAAGTTTCTTTTATGAAAAATATGTTTATTTTATTACCAGATTTCCTTTAAAAATAAAGCATATCAAAGAGATTAGTTTGTCCAAGATCCTGGTTAATTTATCTAACAAAGAGTTCACAAGTATAAAGAAAACATTCATAGAGATCTGACCAGAGTCAATGAAGTTACTCCAGATGTTGGACTCTAGTCATGACTATGAAAATATAAACTGGCATTTTAGATACACTGCAATATTAATTATAACATCATGCCACACAGTGTAGATTAGTCGACTCAAAACTTTTTCCCCCAAAACTTTCTTCCTTCCTTCCTCTACTCTAAATATTGGAAAGCTGAATATTCCATTTCCCAGCCTCTCTTGTAACTAAGGTGGCCATGTGATAGTTCTCTACCATGGGAGATAGGCAGAATTCTGTTGAAAAAGGCTTTCCTTACAGAACAAAAGGGCAAAGCATCACGAAGTACTGTTTTCCCCTTTTTCCTGTTGAAAATACAGATGCCTGGAGGTTCAGTAGTCATCCTTATACCAATGAATTAACACAGTAAGATAAAGATGAAGAAAACCACAGAGATGTGGACCCTGGTAGTTCAAAGCTACTACATCATTGCCAGAAGAAACACTTTGTGACTTTTGTTGCATGCAAGACCAAAAAAAAAAAAAAAAAAAACCTTTTTTTTTGAGCTATTGTTTACTCTGGTACTTAAAGCTGAACACACTCCTAACTAATGAAAATGTCTCCCATTTTTACACACTTTCCCCTCATTGTTTCTAACCACAAACATGTGAAGTAAGCTAAGTATTAGTGTAGAAGTAGTAACAAGATTAACAATTATAGTAACAATAGTAATAATGATGATAATAATAATAGCTTAGATTTATAGAAATTACCATGTGCTGCTAGTATGCTTAGTGTTTTGTTTTGTTTTTTAACGTCTTTATTTGAGTATAATTGCTTTACATTGTTGTGTTAGTTGCTGCTGTATAACGAAGTGAATCAGCTATACATATACATATATCCCCATATCTCCTCCCTCTTGCGACTCCCTGGCAACCTTCCTATCCCATCCCTCTAGGTGGTCACAAAGCACTGAGCTGATCCCCTGTGTGATGCGGCTGCTTCCCACTAGCTATCTCTTTTACATTTGGTAGTGTATATATGTCCATGTCACTCTCTCATTTCATCTCAGCTTATGCTTCCACCTTACCGTGTCCTCAAGTCCATTCTCTACGTCTGCATCTTTATTCCTGTCCTGCCCCTAGGTTCTTCAGAACCTTTTTTTTTTTGATTCCATATATATGAGTTAGCATACAGTATTTGTTTTTCTCTTTCTGACTTACTTCACTGTGTATGACAGACTTGAGATCCATCCACTTCACTACAAATAACTCAATTTTGTTTCTTTTTATGGCTGAGTAATATTCCATTGTATGTATGTGCCATATCTTATTTATCCATTCATCTGTCGATGGACACTTAGGTTGCTTCCATGTCCTGGCTATTGTAAATAGTGCTGCAATGAACATTGTGGTACATGTTTCTTTTTGAATTATGGTTTTCTCTGGATATATGCCCCAGTAGTGGGATTGCTGGGTCATATGGTAGTTCTATTTTTAGCTTTTTAAGGAACCTCCATACTGTTCTCCATAGTGGTTGTATCAATTTACATTCCCACCAACAGTGTAAGAGGGTTCCCTTTTCTCCACACCCTCTGCAGCATTTATTGTTTGTAGATCTTTTTGATGATGGCCATTCTAACCAGTGTGAGGTGATACCTCATTGTAGATTTGATTTGCATTTCTCAAATAATTAGTGATGTTGAGTATCCTTTCATGTCTTGTCAATCTGTATATCTTCTTTGGAGAAATGTCTGTTTAGGTCTTCTGCCCATTTTTGGATTGGGTTGTTTGTTTTTTTGATATTGAGCTGCATGAACTGCTTGTATATTTTGAAGATTAATCCTTTGTCAGTTGCTTCATTTGCAAATATTTTCTCCCATTCTGAGGGTTGTCTTTTCGTCTTGTTGATGGCTTCCTTTGCTGTACAAAAGGTTTTAAGATTTATTAGGTCCCATTTGTTTATTTTTGTTTTTATTTCCATTTCTCTAGGAGGTGGGTCAAAAAGGATCTTGCTGTGATTTTTGTCATGGAGTGTTCTGCCTATGTTTTCCTCTAAGAGTTTTAGAGTGTCTGGCCTTACATTTAGGTCTTTAAGCCATTTTGAGTTTATTTTTATGTATGGTGTTAGGGAGTGTTCTAATTTCATTCTTTTACATGTAGCTGTCCAGTTTTCCCAGCACAACTTATTGAAGAGGGTGACTTTTCTCCATTGTATATTCTTGCCTCCTTTATCAAAGACAAGGTGACCATATGTGTGTGGGTTTATCCCTGGGCTTTCTATCCTGTTCTATTGATCTATATTTCTGTTTTTGTGCCAGTACCATACTGTCTTGATTACTGTAGCTTTGTAGTATAGTCTGAAGTCAGGGAGCCTGATTCCTCCAGCTCTGTTTTTCTTTCTCAAGATTGCTTTGGCTATTCGGGGTCTTTTGTGTTTCCATGCAAATTGCAAAATTTTTTGTTCTAGTTCTGTGAAAAATGCCATTGGTAGTTTGATAGGGATTGCATTGAATTTGTACATTACTTTGGGTAGGATAGCCATTTTCACAATGTTCATTCTTCCCATCCAAGGACAGGGTATATCTCTCCATCTGTTGGTATCACCTTTAATTTCTTTCATCAGTGTCATACAGTTTTCTGCATAGAGGTCTTTTGTCTCCTTAGGAAGGTTTATTCCTAGGTATTGTATTCTTTTTGTTGCAATGGTAAATGGGAGTGTTTTCCTAATTTCTTTTTAAGATGTTTCATCATTAGTGTATAGGAATGTAAGAGATTTCTGTGCATTAATTTTATATCCTGCTACTTTATCAAATTAATTGATTAGCTCTAGTAGTTTTCTGGTAGCATCTTTAGGATTCTCTATGTATAGTATCATGTCATCTGCAAACAGTGACACTTTTACTTCTTTTCTGATTTGGATTCCTTTTATTTCTTTTTCTTCTCTGATTCTTGTGGCTAAAACTTCCAAAACTATCTTGAAAAATAGTGGTGAGAGTGGGCAACCTTGTCTTGTTCCTAATCTTAGTGGAAATGCTTTCAGGTTTTCACCATTGAGAATGATGTTTGCTGTGGTGGTGTCATACATGGCCTCTATTATGTTGAGGTAGATTCCCTCTATGCCAATTTTCTGGAGAGTTTTTATCATAAATAGGTGTTGAATTTTGTCAAAAGCTATTTCTGTGCCTATTGAGATGATCATGTGGTTTTTCTCCTTCAATTTGTTAATATGGTGTATCACACTGATTGATTTGAATATATCGAAGAATCCTTGCATCCCTATGATAAACCTCACTTGATCATGGTGTATGATCCTTTTAATGTGCTGTTAGATTCTGTTTGCTAGTATTTTGCTGAGGATTTTTGCATCTGTGATCATCAGTGATATTAGCTTGTAGTTTTCTTTTTTGTGACATCTTTGTCTGGTTTTGGTATCAGGGTGATGGTGTCCTCGTAGAATGAGTTTGGGAGTGTTCCTCCCTCTGCTATATTTTGGTAGAGTTTGAGAAGGATAGCTGTTAGCTCTTCTCTGAATGTTTGATAGAATTCACCTGTGAATCCATCTGGTCCTGGGCTTTTGTTTGTTGGAAGATTTTTAATAAAAATTTCAATTTCAGTGCTTGTGATTGGTCTGTTTTTATTTTCTACTTCTTTCTGGTTCAGTCTCGGAAGGTTGTGCTTTTCTACGAATTTGTCCATTTCTTCCAGGTTGTCCATTTTATTGGCATAGAGTTGCTTGTAGTAATCTCTCATGATCCTTTGTATTTATGCAGTGTCAGTTGTTACTTCTCCTGTTTCATTTTTAATTCTATTGATTTGAGTGTTCTCCCTTTTTTTCTTGATGAGTCTGGCTAATGGTTTGGCAGTTTTGTTTATCTTCTCCAAGAACCAGCTTTTTATTTTATTGATCTTTGTTACTGTTTCCTTCCTTTCTTTTTCATTTATTTCTGTTCTGATCTTTGTGATTTCTTTCCTTCTGCTTACTTTGGGGTATTTTTGTTCTTCTCTCTCTAATTTCTTTAGGTGTAAGGTTAGGTTGTCTATTTGAGATGTTTCTTGTTTCTTGATGTAGGATCATATTGCTATAAACTTCCCTCTTAGAACTGCTTTTGCTGCATCCTATAGGTTTTGGGCTATTGTGTTTTCTGTGTCATTTGTTCCTAGGTATTTTTTGATTTCCTCTTTGATTTCCTCAGTGATCTCTTGGTTATTTAGTATCATGTTGTTTAGTCTCCATGTGTTTGTATTTTTTAAATTTATTTTCCTGTAATTGATATCTAGTCTCATAGCGTTGTGGTTGGAAAAGATACTACGATTTCAATATTCTTAAATTTACCCAGGCTTGATTTGTGACCCAGTATATGATTTATCCTGGAGAATGTTCAATGACACTTTAGAAGAAAGTGTATTCTGTCGTTTTTGGATGGAATGTCCTACAAATATCAATTAAGTCCATCTTGTTTAATGTATCATTTAAAGCTTGTGTTTCCTTATTTATTTTCATTTTGGATGATCTGTCCATTGGTGAGAGTGCGGTGTTAAAGTCCCCTACTATGATTGTGTTACTGTTGATTTCCCCTTTTATGGCTGTTAGCATTTGCCTTATGTATTGAGGTACTCCTATATTGGGTGCATAAATATTTACAATTGTTATATCTTCTTCTTGGATTGATCATTATGTAGTGTCCTTCTTTGTCTCTTGTAATAGTCTTTATTTTAAAGTTTATTTTGTCTTATATGAGAATTACTACTCCAGCTTTCTTTTGATTTCCACTTGCATGGAATATCTTTTTCCATCCCCTCACTTTCAGTCTGTATGTGTCCTTAGGTCTGAAATGGGTCTCTTATAGACAGCATATATATGGGCCTTGTTTTTGTATCCATTCAGCCTATGTCTTTTGGTTGGAGCATTTAATCCAGTTACATTTAAGGTAGTTATTGATATGTATGTTCCTACTACCATTTTCATAATTGTTTTGGGTTTGTTATTGTAGGTCTTTACCTTCTCTTGTGTTTCCTGCCTAGAGAAGTTCCTTTAGCATAGCTGGTTTGGTGGTGCTGAATTCTCTTAGCTTTTGTTTGTCTATAAAGGTTTTAACTTCTCCGTCAAACCTGAATGAGATCCTTGCTGGGTTGAGAAATCTTGGTTATAGCTTTTTCCCTTTCATCACTTTAAATATGTCCTGTCACTCCCTTCTGGCTTGCAGAGTTTCTGCTGAAAGATCAGCTGTTAACCTTATGGGGATTCCCTTCTGTGTTATTTGTTGCTTTTCCCTTGCTGCTTTTAATATTTTTTCCTTGTATTTAATTTTTGATAGTTTGATTAATGTGTGCCTTGGTGTGTTTCTCCTTGGATTTATTCTGTATGGGACTCTCTGTGCTTCCTGGACTTGATTATTTCCTTTCCCATATTAGGGAAGTTTTCAACTATAATCTCTTCAAATATTTTTCAGTCCCTTTCTTTTTCTCTTCTTCTTCCGGGACCCCTATAATTTGAATGTTGGTGCATTAAATGTTGTCCCAGAAGTCTCTGAGACTGTCCTCAATTCTTTTCATTCTTTTTTCTTTAATCTGCTCTGCGGTAGTTATTTCCAATATTTTATCTTCCAGGTCAATTATCCGTTCTTCTGCCTCAGTTATTCTGCTATTGATTCCTTCCAGAGAATTTTTAATTTTGTTTATTGTGTTGTTCATCATTGTTTGTTTGCTCTTTAGTTCTTCTAGGTCCTTGTTAAACGTTTCTTGTATAATCTCCATTCTATTTCTAAGATTTTGGTTATCTTTTCTATCATTATTCTGAATTCTTTTTCAGGTAGACTGCCTATTTCCTCTTCATTTGTTTGGTCTGGTGAGTTTTTACCTTGCTCCTTCATGTGCTGTGTATTTCTATGCCTTCCCATTTTGCTTAACTTTCTGTGTTTGGGGTCTTCTTTTCACTGGTTGCAGGTTTGTAGTTCCCATTGTTTATGGTGTCTGTCCCCAGTGGCTAAGGTTGGTTAATATGATTTTAGGCAGCCCCTCTGCTAATGGGTGGGTTTGTGTTCCTGTCTTGCTTGTTGTTTGGTATGGGGTGTCCAGCTCTGGAGCTTGCTGGTCATTGAGTGGAGCTGGGTCTTAGCGTTGAGACGGAGATCTCTGGGAGAGCTCTCACTGACTGGTATATTGTGGGGCCAGGAGGTCTCTGGTAGTCCAATGTCCTGAACTCGGCTCTCCCACCTCAGAGCCTCTGGCCTGACACCCAGGCAGAGCACCAAGACCCTGTCAGTCACACAGTGTAGACAGCTGTGGTAAAAATCTTACTGGTGTCTTGGATTTTTCTTCGCTGGGCGATTTATCCTGCTGGCTGCTCAGGGCTGGCTGCTCATGGCTGTGAGGATGCACTGGTGGCAACTGGCGGCTCCTGGATTGCTCCTGCCTGGCGCCCTCAGGAAGCCCTCGGATGAGAGATGCAGCCACTGGGGACAAGGTAGTCTCTGCTCCCCATGCTTATTGTTTTATAAGGCATTACCTAATAGGAACCTTAGTCTTTTTAAAGCACCCAAGAGTTTTTTAAACTATTAGTTTCAAAAACACACCACAAATCATTCTTAAATACTTATCAAATTCAAATTCAAAGTGCAAATAATTCTTAGCCATTTTTTAAATGTTTTTCCCAAGAAATGTCAGTAAGAGGCAATTAGCCATATTCCAGTTCTATGTAGTATTTTCAAGTCAGGACATTCTTCCTTCCACCCTGCCCACTGAGCTGGATTGGGTATTGCTCTTGTGCTCCCAGAACAACTTTTGAACATCTCCATCATGTCTCTTGCCACATTCTATTCAACTTATCTCTCTGTCTGTTTCCCCAACAAGATTTTCTTATGCATCTTTGTAATAAAGGTACCCAGCATACTTCATATAACGTTGTAAGTATCCAGTAAATTTTTGTCCATTAAACAAAGAAACCTTTTAAAAATTGTCTTCAACATTTTTTCTATAATAACTTTGTTCTTCCCCTTCAATTATTTCATTGGGTTATACTGTCCTTAATTTCTGTCTCTAGTAAAATTTTTTCTAGTAAAAATCTGAAAAGGGCTTAACAGCAATTTGACTTTGTGATTGTGGGGACTGGTTCACCTCTAAGATGTTAGCATATTTTGTTTAATTTATAAAGATGGTGAGCCTCTGATGTTCCTTCCCCTTGCTGAAGAAAAAAAAGAGCGAAAATAGTAAATTTGATGTTGAGTCACATTACTTGTTTCACTTAAGGAACTGCCAATTCAAACACAATGTTAAATATTATCTGTTCATAAAGCACAACTTAAGTCCAGATTATATGTCTAAAAAGTGGAAAATACTTCCTCATTGGCTAAGACTTATCTGTATCAGTTGTTTCTTTCTTTTCCATTATCAAAATAACAGCAGTAGTTTTTCCAATGTTAAAATATACAAGCATTTATAGATATATGTATACATACACGTACATATATACACATATTTATATATACATTTAAACATATATGTATATTTATATATGTATACATGCCTGTGTGTGTACAGCAGCCCCCCTTATGCATGGTTTCAATTTCTACAGTTTCAGTTACCCTCAGTCAACCAAGATCTAAATTTATTAAATGGAAAATTCCAGAAATCATTCATGTTTTAAGTTGTGCACCATTCTGAGTGGCGTGTTGAAACCTCACACTGTCCCACTCTGTCCACCCAGTCCAAAATCTCCAGCCATTGACGTCGTCCACTCATGACATCCAACCATCAACATCATCATGGCTCTATGATCCAGGATCACCTGAAGCATATGATACTCATCTGCAGATAATTCTCATATGTCACACGTCAGAAGGTCAGTAGTAGCCAGCGCTACCTCACAATGCCTACGTCATTCACCTCACTTCTCTCATCAGGTAGGCATCTTATCATCTCATATCATTATAAGAATAAGGATGAGTACACTAAAATATTTTGAGAGAGAGAAAGACCACATTCACGTAACTTTTATTACAGTGTATTGTTACAGTTTTTTCTATTTTATTATTAATTACTGTTGTTAATCTCTTAACTGTGCCTATTTATCATAGGTATGTATGTATAAGCTTGAGTACTATCCACAGTTTTAGGCATCTACTACGGGTCTTGGAAGGTGTAGGTATGCCACACAGACAAAGGGGGACTACTTTGTAATACACACACATAAACTACATGTGTGTATTATATATATTGGCTTACTACATGTGTTCCAGAATTGTTAAAACTGGTAAATTTCAACCTCAAGACACTTTACAAATAATGACAAGATCGATGAATCCCCAAAGCTGATGCACAAATTCAAATTCTAAGTCTCTGAATCCTTTAAGTGAATAATTTGCATTCACAAGATCTGCTGAACTTGGCCTATATATTTGCTATCCTAGTATATCTTATATATTGAAAAATCAACAAAATTATTTAAAATTCAAGGAATAACATTTGTGTCTTTGATAACTGTATTCTTGGAAATAATCTCATTATTCTAGCTATCAATACATAGGGTTTTAAGCAAAGGGTTATATAAATGTTATTGGTCTGTCTTGTTTAGACCATTATCAGTTTGCAATCATATGATTTTTAAAGTGCATTAAGTCATTAGATCAATAAGCATAGGAGGAACTAAGGAAGGAAAATTGTTACTGCTATAATTATGTCATGGGTCTAAAACTGTACCTATGAACAGATTTTTGAATGAAAAAATTCAAAGTTATAAATTTATGGTTGCATGTGGGATTGCACATGTTTGGGATTATATTATATAAGGCAACAAAACTGTAAGCATCATCTTTCCTTTCTCCCTTCTGAGAAAGCAAGATCCCCAAAGTAGCTTTGAGGATACTTTATTTATGGGCCTGCTAGTTCAGGAGCCACACACCAATTCATCATGCTCCTGCTTTGTGCCATCTGTTATAAATAAATATTCCTGCCTGCAACTTTCTGTCAGGGCATGTGTTTACTGTTATGCAGATGAATGCAATATGGGAAGACATTAAAGTTAAAAAAGAGAAAAATTGCTTATGAAAATGTCTGTCGAACGTGTATATTCCTTCTACTTGTGTACAAAGGTTAGGATCACATGAAGGCCTGTAACCCAAGCAAGTCTGACTCAGAGCTCCTCGTTTAGCTTGCAACTACCTGGGGAATAGGTGAAAATCAGCAGGGAGGACGTGGCCAGATTTACAAAGAAGTGCACAGCCAAAGCCTCTTCCCTGAGCCCTTTTAGCCATTTCACACAACATATTGCTGTGACTTTGGGGAGGGAAGGACAGATAGGTAATGTGGGAACAGTGTGAGAGAGTTTTGAAGGCAGTAGTCAACATCCAAGCTAAAGAGTGAAGAGAAGCCTCTGGGGGCCTGTGAGAAGCAGAGTGACATGGTCAGAGTGCTCGGAAAGCGAAATAATTCTGAGGAGTGTGTAGAAAATATTTGAAGTGGAAAGAGCCTGGGAGGTTGGGAATCAAGCTAAACAGAAAAAATAATGACAGTGACTCCAAGAGCAAGAAACCCTAAGCATTCTGGTGCATTCTGGAACCAGTTACTGAATGCACAAACACACTTGAAACAGTAGAAGTCCCTTTTCTTCTATAGCATATTATGCCTCTTCTTTACCACCTTCCCAGAATTCCCACAGACCTAGAAGTAGGAAGGATCCATCCCCAAGAAAAGAGCAGAGTATATCAACAACACACTACATTCCAGTATGTAAATACAGTTATCTGTAACCCCACATGTTGATGAGAAGACATAAGCCCCAGAAAAGTAACATGTAGATATATAATGATGAGAAAATATCTCACTGACTTACTGAAAACCTGAACCAGCCTTTTTCCCCAAATAGGAAGAACAATAAAATTAAGACAAGCAATCTAAAGACATTTATTTGACTTTTGGTTGCTTCAGCTAAATTTAGAGTATATACAAATAACCATACATAGTATTTTTCATACCATTAGTATCTAAAACATCACTGTTTTCAGTGATGAAATGGAGAAATTTACCATTTACTTAATATGAGTACTTAATATGAGTAATTTTACCTTAAAATTTATAATCATGATTATTCTTCATATTATAAATTTTAAAAAACTATGTAACTTGGCTGTAAGTTTTGTGGAAGTACTTATGGCCCAGGTAGAATGTTTTACTTGATAAATCTATATGAGAAAAGGGTACCTCCAAATTAACATAAAAGAATAAATGATTTCCTGACTTCAAAATAAACTACAACCCTCATTCCCAGGGTGTCATTAAAGACTTGATATATTTTATGAAGAATATTTTTGAAAGTCTCTTCTATTGGCATTATAATATTCCACAATGTTTTCTGTTAGTCATTTTATTATTTTCTTTAAAGATTTAATTCAATTCTCTTTAATGTGTTTCTCAGAAGATTATTTTTTCCCATTATTTATTTTTAGAACAAGACTTTTCCTTGAAAATAGGGCTTGATCCTTTCCTTTCTTATTGGACTTAAATATTTCTGCTTGGAAATGAGAGAGTTTGCAGTTGAATTTGAATTAAAAAACAGAATATCTTTCAGTAAATACAAATATTATCACTCTAACCAAATTGTTTTATTCGTGGTGTTTTCCAATTTTGAAGATTTCCAGAGTGCTAATTTTAAAACTGCTTGTTGTAGAAAATAGATTGCTGATAAGAAGCATCTACAGTTACTCATTTTATATCAAATTGCTTGATTTGGGGTTGCAGTAATTACTAAAAGTGATAAATACTAATTAATTGTAGGGCAAATTAATAAATGCCCAATTACACTTCTAAATCATGATCTGAATAGATTTAGAGGTCAGGAATGTAGACATTACCTGTGTATTTCTCCAACTGGAAGAGTTAGAAATTAAGAAACAAGTTTTACACCTGGAGTCTTTAAAGTGGCAGAGTTGTACTTTTAATTCTCATGCTCATTTAAGCTATTGCACCAGCAGTTACTGGAAATGAGCTTTGTACTAAACAACAAATCTAAACTTAAATAAGGCTGAGTATGCATGAGTATCTATGGCTAAACACAAGAAGGTTGCTGTGGGGCACAGGGCAAGTTTCAGGTCTTGATATTTTCTACTTTGCCAATCAGGCTGTTTCTTATTTCCTTTGCACCTGGACTGTTTGCTGAATAAGAGATGGCAAATAATGGAACTGATAGTAACTTTCCAGTGAGTAAGAACAGTCTCTTCTATCTGAGAGGAAGAATGTCAGGTCTGAAAAAGCCAAATGATCCAAAGCACCCAAGAGGAAAAACACCCGAAGTGACTCCAGCACCTTGGGTCTCCTCCCCAAACAAACCCTGTGCTGCTATCAGGTTTGATAAGCAGGCTTTCCTCACCCATGAGGCTATAACATGATAATGTCATTCAATAACCCTCACACCCTTTCCTGCTATTTGTCCAGCTCAGGAAACTGAGGATTTTCTTGTCGTGTGGACACAGCGGAAATATCTAACCCACAAATACTGACCCTCGCATGCAAACAGACCTATATCCTCTTTCCGCCTGACAACTTCCTTCCTGCATGCCAAGAACAATCTACCCTTCATTTTTTTCCGGACTTTATACTGACTACTCTGAAAGCCCTTGGGGAGAAGACCCATGTAAACTTCCACTCAACAGCTGGATTCTCAGACAAATAGGCTGCCATGGTTGAGATACTAAAGATGCCCTCTAAATATGGTGATATTGTATTGGAAACGGTTACTACATACCACAAATAGTGCTTGTGTTTTGACAATTACCTGAAGAATTTGGCCTGTATGGACAACTGCACTGGATGTTTCAGACTCAAATCTAAGATATTTAAAATTATATCATAGGCCAGAAAGTTCTCTTTTCTAGTTATCCTGCAGAACTAGACCTGATATCATTTTATGTTCTTCAAACCTGAGAATTTAAGACATAGACACTTAAACCTAGAGAGGCAGAGGATATTGTAGTTGCACATCCAAATTAGCAGCTAAATCCATTTTGCTCACCCAAGCAAATTAGGCTTACTAGAGATATTCAAAATCACTATTCTTTGAGCTAGGTAGTAAGACTGATGAGGTAAGTTATATTGCTGCTTTATCACACCTCACACCTCAGGCAAGGACAGTGTGGCTTTTCAAATTTCTTTCTGAAACACTGAAAGCTTAAGACTGACAGTCAAGGAACTTCCCTGGTGGCGCAGTGGTTAAGAATCCACCTGCCAACGCAGGGGTCACAGGTTCGAGTCCTGGTCTGGGAAGATCCCACATGCCGCGGAGCAACTAAGCCGGTGCGGCACAACTACCGCGCCTGTGCTCTAGAGCCCGCAAGCCGCAACTACTGAGCCCGCGAGCCACAACTACTGAAGCCTGCACGCCTAGAGCCCGTGCTCTGCAACAAAAGAAGCCCCCGCAATGAGAAACTCACGCACGGCAACGGAGAGTAGCCCCCACTCGCCGCAACTAGAGAAAGCCTGCGCACAGCAACGAAGACCCAACGCAACCAGAAAAAAAGAGACTGACAGTCAAAAACCTTATTCATGTATATTTACTTATCAGAATAACTTCTTGATATTAAAAAGACAAAAGAGCTCAAGCTCTGAAAACCTAACCCAAACTTGAAAAAAATGTCACTAGCTTTTGCATCCTTTTATGAAATCAGTTTCTTAGGGTCAGGTGGTTTATAATGGGAAAAGTTAAAATGCTTATTTAATAATGTTGTCAATAATTTCACTTGGTTTAAAACATTCTACTTCCTGGACGAGCCTAGTGTCAGGATATGCCTATGCAGCTAAACCTCAGAAAAGTGTAGCAGGGAGGAGGAGAAGGCTATACGTTGAAAGCAATGTTGCCAAGCACAAAGTCTGTTATCACCAGCTGCCTTTCTCCTCATATGTCCTCAAGTGCTCTCTAAAACTTCTACATATAAAATAATACCCAACAATGATAGAAAATAATAAACACTTCTATTTCTTTATGGCAGTTGCTGAATTGGTAAATAGTATTCATGGCCAAATGATTACCTTTTACCAATTTATCTAACTAATAAGTTTTTACATTTTTAATCCACACAGTTTAGTTAACAGTTTATTTTAAAATATGATAGTAAAGGACATTAAAAAGTACTTTGAGAGAGTTGTCACCAGCATTCACATGAAGGAAGGACTAAAACTGTCTTTCAGTCTCCAACCAATAACTCATTTGAGTGTATATTTCATCACCATGATGTCATAGAATAAACATAAAAATAATATTGAAAGGACTCCAAACACTAATTGCTTCTTTTTTGCCAGGAAATGTCTAAGCATTTTTCATGAACTATCTTATTTAAACCTAAAAGGTAGATATTATTTTACACTATTGTGTTAATAGCTGACACTGACCACTTACTACATTCATGTCACAGTTTTTAGAAAACTAATTAAATTAATCCTAACAAGAACCCTAAGATGGAAGTGTTATCCCAACTTTTACAGATGGAAGAACTAAGACACAAAAAGACAAAGTATCTTTCCCAAAGTCAGAGAACTAGTAAGTGGTGGGGCTGGGGTTAGGAATCAGGGAACTTGAAAATTTAGAGCCTAAGACCTTGAGTAAGTCACTTGAGTTACAGGTTCCTCATCTCTAACTTGGGTCTAAAAATAACTGCCCCTCCACATCACAGGGCTATTACATGGACCAAATGAGAAAAGGTGTGTGAATAATTAACATGGACTTTCCCTTACCCTTGACACACACAATTTCGAATCACTAGGGCTAAACAACAGGCTGTATGTCAATTAAACATAAAAGCCACATTTCTCCTCTGTGGCTTTTTGTTACTTCACTTTCTTTAACAATTTCTGACATTTTTCTAAGCTTGTCCAAAAGAAAGAAACCCATGCCATTTTGAGAGCAAAGAGCAATTTACTTCATAATTGATTGGGTAAAATGTCAAGAAAATGAAGAAACAGAAGGGTATTGGTGTTGGCTGCAGCTATGAAAACAACCCAGCACAACTTGGATGAAGGTTCTTGAAAAGTACTATAGGAGAGAATTTTATGCATCTATAGTTGTTTGCTCAAAGATGCTGCTGCATCAGCTCTAATATGCATCCCTGGAAACAAAGAGGCTCTGATTAGCCCATTTTAGTTCAGTGCTTCTGAGGGAGACCTGATCTCAGAGGGAAGGCACAAAGCAGGAGGGACACTCATTGTTTTTGTCATGGGATCTCAGTCTTAGGGAGGCCCCTGCTCACACCTGCACACCCACACAAGGCCCCAGTCCCACAAAGGCAGCTCATGGGAATACTGACCTTCCCAGGAGTGAAGGTTGGCATGAATGAATTAACACATTCATTTCTGAGTGATTCCTTGGCTTGGTTTGAATAGATGAGAATCCAGAGCTGGAAAGGAGAGAGTTTTTAATAATTTTCTATATTATCTGCTTCTGTTCTCCCTTCAGTAAGGATGGCTGGATGGTGATAATAGTTAATGTTTATTGACTACCTCCATGTGTAAGGCACTGTGCCGAGCAATCCACATTCTCTCCGTTATTCCTGACCACATCCCTCCTGACCACAGTATATAGACACCATTAAAATACCCATATTAAGCACAAAGAATCTGAGGAACAGAGAGGTTAAGGGTATACAACTATAAGTGAGAGAGCTGTGATACAAATTCTTATAGCTAGATTTTAGCCCTTGTACTCTATGCATTAAGGGATAGCTTCTGAAAAAAAAACAAAATAGAAGAAGAAAAAAACAATGAGTTTATTTCAATCCACAAATCAACAGACAGTTGTGCCTTGCTAGGTAAAAAGTGGTAAACAAGGCAGGCATGTCTTGCCTCTGTCAACATGTAACTTATTATGTACCAGGGAAAACAGATACTGAACAGATAATTTTAAGTGTATTGAATCTTATTAAGTACATATGCTAACAGAGCATTCCTCAAAGAACTTTAACCTAATCCAGGGGATACCTGAGGTAGCAGTGTTTAGATGGAAAGAGGAAGGATGAGCAAGTATTAAGTAGATAAAAGGAAGATGAAGAGTCTTCCAGGGAGAGGTAGTGGTGTGTGTGTGAAGACAGAAGAAGCATTTCAATACCAAACTCCATACATCCCTATTCACACACTATTTATATACAAGGGATGATGTGATTATTCTGAACTATACAAAGATGAGTGAGGTGAGGTCACCTCTTCAGTAACTAAAAATTCAGTGAAAGAGACAAAGCCATACATATATACATGGAAAACAGTGCTAGGTGGCATAAGAAGATAAAAACAAGATGTGAAGGGAAGGCAAAGGAAGACATTAACATTGATGTGGAGGGGAGCTTTTAACTGGTCCTTTAAGGATAGGTATAATGTTCAAAATGTAGTGAATTCTCTACTCTTAAGTGGGGAATAAATGGGAGAGTAGGAGTTAGCCCAGCAGGTAAAGGCTCTGCAACACTCATCCTGCAAAAATGTGAATGAGATCACAAACTGAGGGAATCAGAAGTAGCTAATGAAAAATGAGGCATGGAGATGAGAGCAGAGACAGCAAAAGGAGACGAAGTAGGAGGGCTATGCTGAGTAAATTCCTGAGTAAATGGGGCATTGTTCCGCATTGGTTTTTACCTTCCCCAGAAAATGTGGTGTTGGCAGGGCAGGCTAACTTTAAAGGCAGAGAACAGACCAGTCAGACATCTGTACCCTATGCAGCAATGTGAAAAGAACAAAGAGGTTAAAAAGAGAGTGAGAAAAGATATCTTCATACTTCAGAGAAAAACGGCAAAAAATGTAGTCCAGAGACCTTTTTGTTGTTGGGACCACAAAGCCCCTGAAACGTAATAACTAGTCACTGAGTAAGTGTAAAGAGAATCTGAATGTCCATAAAATATACACATGAACTGCATAGAAGCAGAAAAAAGTAAGATGGAAAATGTGAATGCAGTAAAGAGAAGGAAGAAGCTAGAGAATTGACCTGTGACTAATAAACAATTGTTGACTCCCTAGTACAATATACTGTAATAAATAATAAGCAGAACTATACCTGTACAGTATGCCTGCAATCAATAATAACAAATATCTGTAGAATTATTTATAGTGCCTGAAGCATGTATTTTGACATATATTATTTCAACTAATCTTGTAAACCACCTTGTGAGATAAGCGCAAATCATGTCAAAATGTAATGCCAGTAGATACTTATCTATTGAGAGATAAATGGCTGAGAAATAAGATTCTAAATTCCTAAATCCTGTCCTACACCAGTCATCTCTCCACAAGTTCCCTGAATTAAAAAAAAAAAAAAAAAAAGTGCCCAAGGAGACAAAGAGCAATTTATTATTATCTTACTATCTGGGGCTTTGACCCCAACACTGAAGTGGACTCTACCCTTCTGGTATGGGCCATATTGAAGACTTCTTTTGCCCTAGCAAAGTAAACTTAAGTAGAGCAATGTCAAAGCAATTCTAAAGGCCTATACTGCTTCTTACCACCGCAATCCAAAGCCTGACTATCAGATCTTACCATTCCAATGGAAGAAAAGACCAATCTAGAATGCATGTGCCATTAGGCCATAGTAGAAATTCAAATCAAGAGAGTGGCTGCCCTAGATCTGTCTTCCAAGTCACTCTCATTTCATCATCCATGTGACAACCCAAGAGATGGCCTGTTCCCCCTACAGATAACTTATCCAAGCTCGTGGGAGAGGGAAAGGGGACCTAAAAGGGCCATGTTCAAGTGTGAGCCAGCCTTTAACCCGGCACAGCTCTTAGTGCTCAAAATGAACCCAAACAATTCATAGCAGCAATCCTCCAGGGAAAAAGCCCTCAGCTTCTTTCTCCTGCAAAGAATTATTAGTATCCCCACCTTATAGTTGTCAATGGCTTGACTAAGAACATACAATAATAAAAAATGAAACTAGAAATGGAATTCAGATTTTCTACTTCAAATTCTCTGCTCTTAGTTAAAATGAAAACTTTAATGTTTTATTAAATCAAATCTTCCCGATAAGATGCGTATATTCACAAATAATACCTTTGTTTCCTAAATCCCAACTTCAAAGCTCATCTTGGGGAGTAAAAACGCCTGAAGCAAGGCATTTTTATATATTAAGTAAAACATTGATATTATCACTATGCTAATGTCTTCTTTGAAACACTCACATTAGTGCCCAAGGAGGGTCTTGAGACTGAGGACCACAACCCTGATTCATACCGCTCTATTTGCTAAATGTGAGGAGCACACAAAGTAGCTGCAGACCTGAGGCCACATGTATCTGGTGACCTTGAAGCAGGACTATTGTGTTCCTCAACATCTTTCCAAACACGGGGGGAAAGCACCAGTAGTTGGAAATCTTGTTCTAAAAATCAAGGTTCTGTATCAAGGGAGTACTACGACCTGCCAACAAGTTGATGGGTATATTTTGGAAGCCATTTTTATCTAATATTTTGCCTCAGGAGAGCTTGTTTGGTTTTAATAAAAGTCCTCAATAAAAATGGATGAGCTAGTGCATCAATTCTCTCGCTTCTAATTTAAGAATCTGGTACATAAAAGCACAGAGAGTGTGAAGGAAATGGATCATGACCTTATGACATTTGGCATGATTTCTGAGGCAGGTGTCAGATAGGTTCATAAGCAACTATCTTGCCAAATCTTATCAAAACCTAAAAGACGAAAAGAGAAGAAAAAATACACACTTTATAATTGACATCAAAAAGGAAGTCATTTTATTTTTAGTACATTAGCTTTGGAGGGAGAGCCAACTAATTGGAAAGAGTCCATAATTTAACCAACATCAGATCTCCTCACTGCATTCCCCATTGAAACTTAATAAATGTTAGTTTCCAGATTCACTGACTTTACAGTTTTCTCTAGTTAATGATCAGCAAGCACCTTTTATTACTTTAAATGAAAACAAAATGAAGAGCTGAAATCTCGTGATCAGGAATTTGCTGGCAGACAAGCAAAATTGTTTGGTCTATTTTTATGGTTGATATAATTGTATTCAAAACCCGTAAACAATGTACATCCACTTCAATACTTTTCAGCCCGTCTTTGGTCATAAACTTTAATTAAAACAAAACATCCCTTAGGTAAATCAAAGGAAGTGCCATTGAAATAATATAAACACCCAAGGAAACCTTGGGCTGTTTCCATGCTCAAGTCTGATTAGGTGGAAAAGCACCAAGCACTTGTGTCGGTAGACCAACCAATACAGTGTGTGATTATAAGCACTTTCTCTAGTATTAAAGATCTTTCACATAGTTTCTGGGAAAAGTGGTGCCAAATTTCTCTGTTCCAAGAGAGGGTTTTCCACTTGGAGGCTGTGGTATCTATAAAGGCTATCTTTCATGAGCAGGGTGTCCTCTATTTAGCTGTCAGAAGGCCTGTCTATCGCAGGACTTAGACTGTCTGTCCCATTTGGCTGATGTCAGAAACTTATGCTAGAGTTATGGCAGAGAAAACATGTTTTCCATTACGCCTGCACCAAAGTGTTGATTAAGGTGGCACATGTCAGACCTGGGAGTAGCCAGCACTCAAAAACTGTATAGACTTTTACAGATGCTGAAATTGTTTCCAGAAAATTCAGCATCTCAGCTTATCTTTTTTTCTTTCTCTCTCTTTTTTTTTTTTTTTAAAGAGAGAAAAGAACCCAGGGCATTTTGCCCTTATTTTTAAACTAGCACTTTAATCGTGTCTGATTTTTTTTTTTTAACCACATTCAGACATTTCCTTTGTGATTGTAGTCAAAGAACCTTTTGATAATTGGCAAGTAGATTCTACAAGAAGCAAAGATTTCAAATTTTACTTGAGATCTGGTGCTCTCTGTAAAGGGTGCTCTCTATAAGATGATTCTTAACATTTTTAGAATTCTGAGCCCTTTCAAAATCTGTCAAAACTATGCATTCTTTCTCAGAAAACAACTGTGCAAGATCACAGACCTATGTGGAACACCTAGAATTCCAAGGGCCTCAGGTTAAGGACCATTGTCTAAGTGAAGACAGAAATAATCATACAGCTGGCAGATTGAATTTTTACTAGTAGATAGGAATAGAATTCCTTCACAAAACATAAATATTAATGAGCCCATATAATTTAAGCAGCTGTTGGCAGTTGGTAGATTCTTCTCATTCTGGAAAGTAGGGAAAAGCAGAGGTTATCCCAAAGGCCAGCAAGCCCTTATGTGTAAGTCTCCTTAGAAGGCCAATTCCTTAGAGAATATATTGGTATCCAATGACCATCAGTCAAAACTACATTGTTTCAGAAACAGAATCAGGGACATAGAGAATAGACTGGTGGTTGCCAAGAGGGAGGTGGCGGGGAGAGGGATGGATTGGGAGTTTGGGATTAGCAGATGCAAACTGGTATATATAGAATGGATAAGCAACAAGGTCCTACTGTATAGCACAGGGAACTATATTCAATATCCTGTGATAAACCACAATGGAAAAGAATATGGAAAAGAATGTATATATGTATAACTGAGTCACTTTGCTGTTCAGCAGTAATTAACACAATATTGTAAATCAACTATACTTCAATTTAAAAAAAAGGCTGCTTTGTTTCTCCTTAAGGAAATACAGAGTCTCAGAGTGATAATGGGTAGGCTTGCCAGATTTAGCAAACAAAATGAGGTACACCCAGTTAAATTTGAATTCCAGATAAGTGAGAAATAATTTTTAGTACAAGTATGTCCCAAACATTGCATAGGACATGCTTATACTAAAAATTATTCGTTGTTTATCCGAAATTAAATTTAACCGGGTACCTTGTATTTCAGCTGACAACCTTATAAGTACCCAAAATTTTACAGCCAGGTCACTGGCTGACAGTGGGATCTCAGTTTCTAATATTTTCTAAACAATAAGTAATGAGAATTACCACTAGATTTCACAATATCACGTCAGTGAACTCTTGGGCTATTAGCAGTTAAGGCAAGCCAAAGTGATGAGATTGATATTCAGCATTTTGGTTTTTGCCCTTAACTGTCTGACTCTGGTTCATTAACCCATTTGTTCTTCTTTCACTCACCCCTAAATTTGGGTATTTGACGATCTTTGGTCCTCAACCCTGTCTGTTCTTTATCCTTTCAAACTTTCTTTGCATTTTCATTTACCCTACCACATCAGTATTTTTACCAATGACTCCCCAATCCACACTGCTATTTATTCTAACTCAAGACTAATTTTTCCATTTGCCAGCTGAGCCTTATGCCAGAAATGGACTCATTAAACCCCATAATGACATCTCAACCTACCACCAAATAGCAAAGCATCATTTGTCCTCTTATTTCTTTTTTCCTTATTTCACATTCCTAAAATTAGTTAACTAAATCCTGTATATCTATCTGTTAAATATTTTCCCATCCACTACCTCCTTTCATTTCCCTTTTCCTGTACTCTAGCTCAGATCCTCATCATCTCTTTCCTGTATTATTGCATTAGCCTTGAATTCGTTTCCCCACTTTTAGTATTTTGTCACTGTACTGCATCTACATTATGGTCACATTCATCTTCCTTTTCTCTTTAACCATTTATTGAGAGTCTACCATGGATATACAAAAGCAGTAAGACTAATATTTGCCCTCAATAAAAGTACATTCCAGTGGAGGAGGTAAAAATATGCACAAAAGAATATAATTGGCCCTTGGCCAGAGAATAACACAAAATACAGCAGTTACAGAAGTATGTTAGGGGCATGGGTGATGGTGGTAGGAAGGTATTCTGATGCTTGGATGAGATAACACCTGAACTGAGTTTTAAATTGGACCAGCATTGGCCATTAATCAGGGAGACTGGAGTTCCAGGTAGAAAGAATACCATATACAAACACATGGCAGTATAAAAAATGTGACACTTTCAAGAAACTTCAGTAGTCCATTATGGCTGGAATATGTGATTCTAAGACAGGAGGGATGAGGTTATACAGGTAAGATGGGCCACAGAAGCCACGTTAATAATTTAGATTCTACCATGAAAGCAGTGGAGAGTCTTTGAAGCTCTTTATGCAGAGTGATGACAAGATCAGATTTGTATTTTGAAAAAGGGTGTGAAAGGTTATGAAAAATGGTTTTTAGGTGGCAAGGCCTGAAGCAGAAAGATGGTGAGATGCTATTGCAGAGATCTCTGTGGGAATGATGCAGGCCTTTCCTAAGTCAGTAGCAATAATGATATAAAGAAAATATTCAAGATATATTTAGGAAGAGTTTAGATTACTTGGTGATGGCTTATATGTAGAAAAGAAGGAAAAGCATTTCTTTGATTATATGAAGGCTTGGTGAAACCTGCCCTGATTCCCATTGTCTACAGTAGAGATTTTAAGTACCCAGAAACTAAAGTAATAATTTACTATGAACCATTTCAACATAAAATATTTTTCATTTATCACTTGTCACATGCTATTCTTTAAACATTGCCTGGGAGGCAGAGGCGGGGTGGCAATTTCCCCCTCACCCCCCAGGGAATATGGTAAAGTCTGGAGACATTGTTGGTCATCAGATAAAGGGAGATAAAGAGAAGAATGCCACTAGGCTGGGGCACAGGACAGGCCCTGACAACAAAGAGTTATCTGGTTTCTATTCTTAGTGACAAAATATCCATAGTGGCAAGGCTCAGCAGCTGTGCTATACAGCATCAAGTGGATCTCTTACCCTGAAATGTAAGGCTTTTCAAAATATTGCCCAACTTCCTTTCCAGACTAAATTCCTACAGCCCTGCAAGTCTTCTATAGACCAAGCAAAAACAACCTATTCCTGATTTCCCAAATATATCTCTCACTTTCCACCTAACCAATCTTCCTTTTAATACTATTCTCTCAGCCAGGAACATTTTCTCACCACCTGCTGGGCTGCACCCCACAGGCCTTTAAGTCCTGTGCTTGCCCAGCTTCAAGACCGAAGAAAGAGCCCGGAGTCAGCAACAGAGACATCAATGGTTTAATGGATAGCAGGGGAGCTTCCACGTCTGAAGCAAGGTCCTGGAGCAACACCCCACAATGTGCAGCACACGGCAGGCAGGACATGGTGGCAGTCTTTGCTCCCAAGGTGGAGGGGAGATTGCCAGCTATAGGGGGAGTTGACTTCAGGTTGGCTCATTAGTTACCAGAGAAACCAGCAGAGGGTCATGCCCCTCACCACCCCTTTGATAAGCTACCACTAGCTGGGACCTGGGGCAAGTACATAGGAAGGTCAGTCATGCGCATTGGGTATGGGTGAAGCAGGCACTGATCTGTCAGGGGATGGACAGAGAGCAAGAGAACAGTCATCTTGAGTGGCCTGACCATACACCACCCCACCCCAACCCCCAGTTGATTGTCGAAGTGCTACCACTGTCTCCTCCGTGAAGTCTTTTATAATTTGCCCTTCCAGATAAACCCTCTCCCTCCTCTGCATCCATTTTGTGGCATTCATTACATTGTACCTGGTAAATGTGCTATACTAGTGGATTGACTTTGTCTTATCCCCCTCCTTGAAGAAACACCCTATCAGGCCAAGCACAGTTCCTTCAACAAAGTAAGAATTGAATAAATATTTGTTAAAATTAAGCATGATCTTGTAAATCAGTTGTCTAAAATCAATGCCTAGGCTTCCATTGCATTCATGTGGACAATTCAGAGTTGACAGGTTCTCACTTATAAATGCTAAATAATATGTACTGCCAGTAAACTGTAACCAATACTTAGCTCTACAAATATTGTGCTTTCTAATTTGAATATGCTTGTCACCACAGCCCACGAAATATCTGAGTTTTTTCCTTAAGTTCTCATTCCAGTCCAGGTTTTGGATTTGCTTGGTAGAATAGATGCTTAAGATTCCTTATACCTCTTTACACACAGAGTTACCTATCTACCAGGTGTTGTGCATTGCCTTCCAACTGCTCATTTTAAGCTATTTAATTCTGCAGTGCATGTTTCACTGTTGATATCCTTAGAAAATTTTTTCTGCCTGGTAAAATAAAACCTGTTCCTTGTCAGCTTAATAGATAACTAAACTACTTAATAGAAACACTGGGAAATATGAATGGTATGGGTGGCCAAGGCTTTGCTTCTAGATTTTTACTTTATTGCCTTTTGACTTTTACAAGACTTACTTAAGGACTTACTTAATCCTTATGGAATATTGCTTAGTCCTCTGAGGGCCATGCATTCATGACAGGCATTTCCTTTGCCTGTGCACTAATTCATTTCTACCACCCCTGAGACAGTTTTTTGTTCGTTTGTTTGTTTGTTTTTTCCCGAAACCCAGTAAGGTCTATGAAACTGAAAAGAAACTGTGGATCACCATGTTACTTACCATACACAGTGAGGATAGGCTTGGCAGTTCTGGTTTCTGCTGCCATGTTTGGCCTTAGGATATGTGTAACAGCAACAGAACATGCACAAATCTTCAGCAGGCAAGGTGATGTAGAAACCAAACAACCTTCCAAGCTATAGAGAAATTTAGCTGGTAAAAAATAAATCTAGGCCAAGTATACTGTTTCCAAAGCAGATATTTGCAAATCATCTGGACCAGGATGGCTTTGTGCACCCAGATCAAAAAGTTATGGCCTGGGCTTCCCTGGTGGCGCAGTGGCTGAGAGTCCACCGGCCGATGCAGGGGACACGGGTTCGTGCCCCGGTCCGGGAGGATCCCACATGCCGTGGAGCGGCTGGGCCCGTGAGCCATGGCCGCTGAGCCTGCGTGTCCGGAGCCTGTGTTCCGCAACGGGAGAGGCCACAACAGTGAGAGGCCGGCGTACCGCAAAAAAAAAAGAAAAAAAGTTATGGCCTGACCCCTTCCTCCCAAACAGTTCCATCTTCATGGCAAGAAAGTGTTTGAGTTGTTGGCCATTGTGTGATACAAAGGATGAAGGATGGGCTCTAATTTTATTCTTCTGTCTTAGTCTGTAATTGGTGTCAATTAATACTCTGGGAGTTGATAGATCGATAGATAGATAATAAATAGTTTAAAGATAGAAAACGAGGCCCTAAGAAGCCAATTCCTCCTGAGAAGATTAAAATTTGGAAGAGAAAAAGAATGTTTTTGATTTTTTAAATTTAGGTATAAGCAACATATAACATGAGTTTCAGGTGTACTACATGATTTGATAATTGTATGTATAGTGAATGATCACCACAATGTCATTAACATCCACATTTTTAACATTTTCTTGAAATAGCTATTCTAGTTAGAATAATAAGCTATTTATTTCCACCCTCCTTCCATTGGACTGACATGGGGAAAATGCATTTTTCTTATTTATGCCTGACCAAATGTGAACATATTTCACTACAACATGAGACCCTGAAGACCATGGATCATATCTTATTCATCTTTGTTTGTCTTCCTATCACCTGGCCCAGAGCTTTGTATGTTTTAAGTGTACAGTAATTGTTATTGATTTCATATTTGATCAGCCTTGTGGTATGGAGACAGGTGTGGTCTGCAATGGCACTACCAAGTGCCTCTATCAGTTCTCTCTGTATATTGATAAGTTTTTAGACTTCAGTTTTCAGATGAAATTCTCAACTTAAATTTATCATACGGATATAAAATATATTTGTCTATCATGAAATTTGAAAAATATCAAAAAACAATTAGTAAGAAAGAAAAATGGAGAAAAATGAAGAAAATTATTAATATTATAATAGTAAGAAACTGAATACACTTAACTGTTAAAAAGACCAAAATAGTAATACAGTGGAATTTTGTCAATTATATATTTTATCCAAGTGTTTAAATTGTCCAAATGCCTATTGTGATTCACTGTTTTGATACAATAGTAACAATGAAATGAAATCCAGTAAGCTATAAGTAAAGGGCATTAAACTGCAACTTTCATTCTTAAATGGGTACCTCTAACAGCATCCTTCCCAGAGTATTCAAATAACATTCAAGGTCTACTTCAGGGCAACTCCAGCCAACATAAAGTGAAGCACTTGTCAATTATATGTTAAATATTACAACTTTTATAATGATTCTATATACAGAGTCATGAAACACTTTTTACTTCTTCTAAGAACTTCCATATACTGCTTTGATTATTATAATCTTGAGGTGAACAGGGCAAACATCATTCTTTTCCAGTTTACAGATAAGAAAACAGGTACAACATTTTAAATAACTTGCCTGCATACGTCTTCTTTCAGTAAGGGGCAGAGAGGAATGACACTCATCAATAACTCCAAGGCAGACTGTGACTGCCTCCCATACTTGTTTTACCAGAACATATATAGAAGTGTTCTGGCATACCATAAACACGCAATCATTTCAATTATTCATTTATTCAAAAGTGAAACTGAGTATTCATAATGAAGGCATACACATCATCTGACTCTAAGACCAGAGTTTTACCTTAAATGTATGGGTAGTAAATTCAGAAAGTAGAGAATGCTGTGGTGCAGCACCCAGGTCCCCCTACAGGGCTGAGGCATTCTTTCTCCCAACTCGCAGATCACAACTGCATCCTCCTATAGAAATTGCCCTTGGCCAATGGAAACTGTTTGGCCCAAGATTATGTTTCTTTCTGGAGTCCAACTGTATCTAATGACTGGTCAATGCAAGGTTAAAAAGCCTGGGCCCTTTGCCTCAGTTTGGGAAATCTTCAAAGGATCATTCCAGCTTCAACACTCCCAGTGGGATCATCTGAGGCTGTTATTGCAATCACATTACAGTTCAGTTTCTTCAGCTGCCCATTCCTGCTATCTTTGCCCTCTCACAGGTGTTGTTCCTGAGAAGGCACCTCAATAAATCTCCTGCACACAAATCTCCAAGTCTCAAGTCTATTTCCCCAGGATCCTGAATTGTGATGGTTAGCACAAGAGTCCAGTGGGACAGATTCTAAAGTGGGATTTTCATTTCTGGATACATCCAGAGTCTCATTAAACATTCAGTTTCAGGTGACTCGTGGTTACTTTGGGTTCCTATGAACAAGAGATTAGCAGATAGAGAAAGGAGTCTCCATCCTAACAGAGACAATTGACCCTGATTATCAGGAAGATGTGGGTCTATTTTCACACAAAAAGGACAAGGAAGAATAAGTTTTGTGTCCAGGTGATCCACTGGGGCATCTCTTGGCAATCCAATGGCCAGTTTTAATGGCAAATGGACAACTACCTCAGTCGTGGCCTAAGAAGAGCATAGTGACCATAGGCTCATGGATGAGAGTCTAGTTACCCTTGCAGGTAAGCCACGTGGACCAGCAGAGTTGTTAATCAAGGGTGAGGGGAAATCTAGAACGTATAGTTAAGGACAGAGATGGTGAGTATCAGGAACAGCTTTGAGACCAGCTGTCCTGACTGCGGCTAGAATTCCTCTTAACTTTCTTTTGAAAGTTCCCCCAGGAAAAGAAACCATCCAGAATGAAGTAGGTCTTCCCAGATGGGTTGAATTTACTATATGAACCAAACAGATTTGAGTGGCAGAGGGAGTGGACTGTACTGGATTCTGTAGTGTGCCCTTCATATTTCCCCGAGGACCAAGCCATTTATTTTTTCAACTGTAACCCTCTCCAAGAATTGCCCTTGGCCAAAGGGAGCTGCTTGACCTAGAGACAGACCACATCCAATGACTGATCATTGCACGGGTGCAAAATTTCAATCCCATTGCCTCCACTTGAGACATCTCTGAAGGGATATTCTAGCTTCAGAGCTCCCTCTGAGTTGGCTGAAGCTATTGTTGCAACTGCATCACAGTTTGATTCCTCCCTCTTGTCCAGTCCCACTTTCCTTTGCTACTCAGTAAACTGCCTGCAACCAAATAGCCAAATCAGTCTGTTTCCCAGGGAACCTTGTCTTTGACAACCATGAATCCAACTGTATATAATTCCATCCTTTATATTATACATCCTTAAATGATCCAAAATTTGTTTTTTCTTCCTCTGGGTCAGAATTTGTCATTCAGGTGACAGAAGCTAAAGCAAAATTATTACTTTATTTTCCTCTAATGGTTCTGGGTCTTGGGTTATGATCACCTTACTTATCTGAAAACTGACTATAACTGAGCTTTAATTTCATCTTATGCAGTGGCTTTTCTACAGCAAATATTTTATAGGGCTTGTCTTCCTGCTGAATCAGAACCCATGTGGTAGCAGGTCTGACAAAATAGATTGACATGATCTATTAAATCAATAATCCAAGCACTAAAGAAAATTTACACTATGAGTTCCACTCTACTCTCCAATATGCAACACTACAAAGCTTGGGGAAAAAAGTCAGCTGCTGCAATGATTCATAAAAAGGTAATTTTTAGGTTTTTTTCTTATGTGATACTGGGATCATTCAGTGAAATTTAATCATAAGGCATTCTAGTCAATCACACTAAAATTTAGCATCACAGAATCAGAGAGACATCAAAGTGAACGGGACCCCAAGAGATCATTTCATGCTGCCTGAGTCAAAGCAAGTTTGCTTGAATTATTTCAAATACATTATTTTGTAAGGTATTCTTCAGCTTTCAAAGAAGTTACCCACTGCAGGATCCCAAAATCCTTACTGTTAATAAATTCTTCTGCATGTGATAATAGATTTTTTTCATTTCCTTTGTATTGGATAAGTAATGCATTTGGCCAACAAATTTCTAATCATCTTTCCTATACTTGGAGAAAAGACTGTTTCAACTTTTCATTAATAAGCTTCTTTTAAGCTTTCATTAGATCTTGTTTTCCAGCCTTGCTTCTAAGTTTAAATCTTTCTGTTAAACATAGAGGAGCTAGAGTAAAAATTTGACCGAAAAAAAATTAGTAGAGCCGTCAACAGTGAGATTTAATCTTATGATCACTAAACAAAGTTGATTAATTTGTGGCTGAAACAGTTGATTGGCTCATGAAAATCTCCATTCCCAACCATGCAGTAGCAAGCAAGTGAACAAAAAAATCAACACAGCAAGGACAGTAGACCAAAACTATAGAAAAAGAGCTTGAGTCCTCAATGGCATCTTTGAGCAACTGACCAATAGCACCAGCACCTATAATAGCCTGTCTCCTGTCTTCTCGTTATATGAAAATAATGAAACCTTGTTTTAGTCATTCATCAAGTGTTCTGTTACTTATAGCCCAGCACAATTATAATTGATACCATGATCATTATAATGAGGTATTTACTGTGGGACTTCTACCAATGAGGTATATCCAGCACCAGTCTTCCCATCTTAGTGGAAATATTCAGTCAGTGCTCTACCTATTATCCATTTATATCATTTTCATTAATGCAAAATGTTTCTCAAATTTGTAAGTTGTTTTCCCTCTCTAACTGCACCACTCTTCTGAGTCCAGGAGGGGACAGAAAATTACAAAAGCAGTGATGGCAAGAGAGAAGGCATAAGGTAAATTACAGAGCCTTTGGTTTTTTTGGGTTGTTTTGTTTTGTTTTGTTTTATTTTTTAAGAATTCACATGCAGCAACATACCTGCCATCTCCTGGTCCCTCCACAGGGAGGTCCCAATCCAAAGTTTTAAATGCCATTTGTTTTTTTGTTTGTTTTATAAATTTATTTATTTATTTTTGGCCGCATTGGGTCTTCATTGCTGCACACAGGCTTTCTCTAGTTGTGGCGAGTGGGGGCTACTCTTCATTGCGGTGCACAGGCTTCTCTTTGCTCACGGGTATTTTGAATGAAATTATGTCATTCTGGCTTTGGGTGGGTGGGTGGAGGGGGATGTGGGTAGGGAGAAGAATCCTTAGTCATCTCGGGATCCAGCTGCATCTGAATTATTTTTCTGTTGGTGTCTTGTTTCCATTCTTTGCCACATGAAAAGTAATGAGACAAGTATACTAAAACCTCACTCAAAATTATTTCTTTAAAGAATGTCTGGCAAAGACAGTTTCTTTCCCGACCAAGGATTCATTTTCAATACCAAAGGTCTTTTTAGTAGGTTTAGCCATCCACTGGGTGGTCCTACAGCTTCAATTCCAGTGACAGCATCAAAATGAGATTCCAGTTTTTATTTTTGTGGCCACAGGAAGCAGGCATTTGCAAAAATTTTATATACAGCAACATTATCAGTAGGCTCAGAGTATTACCCTTCTGAATTCCACCCCTGCATAATCCATAAACACCACCAATTGCTTTGGTGGATGCTATTTATATCTTGGGTTTCTAGGAACAAACGTACTTTATAGATGTGAAAATACATGGTTAATGGAAAAACATGATTCCACGTTAATTTTTTCAGATATGTGCACAACTGTCTTAAAAAATTACACACACACACACAGAGATTGAGAAAGAAAGAGAACAGGGAATAATTATGCACAGTGTAAATGCCAAATTATTTTAATTTTCTTGAAGTATTTTCATATTCCTGAGCTTATGAAAGTAGTGACCATGTCCACTGAGCTATAAATAATTTTTTAGGAGTTGAAAGTTGAAGGAACTAGAGCTCAGTAAGAATTCTTAATCTGTGATGTGGCTTTGCTAACTTAGATGAAGAAAAAACTCCATTCCTTTGGGAAATGAGACAACCTTGGCCTCATTATAAAGGTGTACTGAACACAATTCAGTGATCTAAAACACCCCATTCTTCCAAACACTGTTTTTAATCAAGAGGTTACTATAAAGTCACATTACATGCCATCACAGAAACGTAGATAACATTTTGAAGTTTATCCATCATGCTTGTCATAATTCAATAGGAATGTATAAGATCACTCATAGATGTCATCAATTATTCACCTGCCTTCTTTGCATCTTAAATAGCCAATACAATTCTCTACTTTAAAAAGGAGTTCATTTTCTTTATTGAAGACTATAGGAGAACCCAGTTTACCTAAGAATCTTTTGTAAAAATATCATAATTAATGAACAAAAGATGCCATACTCTATCAAGATTTATTGGCGATTTGCTATAATCAGACTAACTAAAGCACAAGTTTGTACCTTGCCCAATTTTATCTAAAGACTACATAATGAAAAAACGTTTGACAAGTTGATTAATAATACTGAGCTGTTAAAGTTCAGCTGAGTGAGCAATTAAACATTCCAAACAGCAATGAACCTTCAGAAGGTAATTTATGATAATTTTATGCACAAGAGCTCAGTGGCTTTTTAATTTGATAGAATGTTAGTAGCACGAATTTCTAACAAGGGAGTGTCAGGGTTCCATACATCACTGAGATTACTTAAACATTTCAAATGTGGCTGATGAATGAAGTTTCTTGAGATGTGGGGAGATACAGGAGGTGTTGGAAGGTTGAGATTATTCATCATATCAATTATTGAGAGTAGATGCACTGACATCACACTCCCTGATCATATTTTATGTCTACAGTAAAGATAAGTCGAGCTTGAAATAACAGACTTTCCCAACCACAGTATCTGCAGGTAATTCAACTCCCTTTACCTTCTTCCCCTCCTCCTTTACACCTTCCTTCAAACTCATTGCCCCTCTTCTATTCCTACCCAGACTTTTAAATACCCAGACCCCTTACTTGAAAAATCACAGATAGATAAGTAAGAATAAGGACAAATAGAGAAGTGAGAATGAGTACAAAGCAAGAATCATATCATAGACTCACAGAACCAGAAAGAACTGATGGAATAATTTAGATTAGCTCCCACTCTTTTCACCAGTACACAAATACACACACATACACATACCACACACTTTCATGCCTGCACACACACACATGCACACATCTCAGATATGAAAATCCCCTCTACCACATCTGCAGCAATGGCCATCTAGCCTCTCCTTTAGCAGCTCCATCCTTGAATTAACATGCCGCATCTCTGGCAGGCCTTTCTCTTTTCAGATCATTAATGACATAGTGTGTTTTCAGCAGAAGTAAATTTCTTCTTGCTGCAATTTCTGTCCTCGAGTCCTCAAATTTTAAAACCAGAAGACCCCCTGGAGATCCATTAGTCTAGAGTCTGCACTTTTAGCTCATGGAGCATTATGTAGCCTGTTGACATGATTATTTGATCCACACATTTTTTTCTTTTCTTTTTTTAAAAATTTGAATGAATTACCCTCCTTGAAAAACTGAGCTATTTTACACAAAATCTAGATTTCTAAGCTGAAAAATTAGAAGCTTTGGGAACATGTGTCCTTCCATTCCCAAATAGCAATATTTGCCTGGAGCTTGGTAGCAGCTGCCCCTTTAAAGGAAACACGCTCTCTCCAGTTCATCACAAGCCCCACCACCACCTACAGGCTTACACCTGGGCAGATGTACTCATGTATGATACCAGCCTGGACCGTGTAGAAATTTGAATTTGTTACCATTTACTTAGATTAACCTCTTTGTTTTATAGTCTAGGAAATGAAACCAGTAGTAATAACATGACTTTAACCAAGGTCACCAGCTAGTTAATGGCAGAACAAAAATCTTTTAACTCTTGATCCAGTGCTCATTTCATTACACAAGAATTTTAGCTCATCATCTTTCTCATCACTTCTATGTGTTCTGTTATCTTTTAATGTAAAAAGGGGAAAAAATACACTAACCTGATCATAATACAAGTTATGCCTCTGTATCAATTTCAACTCAGTGAAATAAGAATAAGATAAACCAGGCTAAATTTAATCCATAAGCAATAAAATATCTTTGACATGAAGGTGCTTTATTGTCTACTCAGTTCTCTCCATCTTCTCTAAAATTAAAGTAGCACATTAATTAGAATTACATCACTAAAGTAATAACAAATATGGACTGTCTCAATACCTACTTTTGTTTTCTTCTATATATGTTAGATAGCTACACAGCAAATATCAAATGCTGACACAATGTCAGTTATGTTTCTCTGCTACAGACACAGAAATTGAGTGCAAGATCATTGTGACTATTTCCTAATGTTTTTATTTCATCAGATGGGCTGGAAAACAAAACCAAACAAGTAAACACAAGCTCATCTAGCTATCATCTCTGCAGATGTCGTTTCTTGGTAATGTGCTATTATAATTCATGTCAGGTAAACAGTTTTGCAGATGAAGTCAGAATTATTCAGGCAAGTTTCTTCATACCACCCTGTAAAGCTGTTTCCCACACATAAGAAACGTCCACAAAGACTACTTGTTTACAGAGACCATGTGCCACATGATCCTCTTTTGTGTTTCTCCCTCCCTAGTACTAAGCATATGTTTTTAATGTTAACACTCCCTCATCTATAGAGACCATCTGCTTATTAAAAAGAGTGTTCTCCTCCCTTCTTAGCCAGCTTTTTTGCGTGGTGAATCCTCTATGCCAGTTCCACAGATTCAGGGGAAGGAGAAAAGGCTATGGTTTCCAGTTCCAAACGAGGCAGTTTGGGACTTGAGTGGCCTTTGTAGAAGGAGTGGAAGGTGCTCCTGTGGATTCAGAGAAAGAGAGGTGTCACACACCTGAAGCTGCTTTTTCTGCCCATGTAGCCAGTGGATAAATCTTGAGGGCCCTATCTCCCTTATTTCACCACCACCTAACCTTATAAATTCAGGTACTTTATCTTCCATCTTTGCATCTCTGCCCAGTCTCAGCAATATAGATATTATGATAATAAGATGGAGGTTTCCCTGAAAACAATACACTTAAAGTCCTGAAAGACGCATAGGAATTGATCAGGCAGATGACAGTTACAGGCAGAGAAAAAAAGTCCACATGCAGGGGTAGTTTAAGAGCATGTGATCTATAGAAGGATAAATTGCTTGATATTTTTAAAGCTTAGGGTATGAATAAAGAAGAAGCAAGAAACAAATGAAAGAGAACTGGAGGAAGAAAAAATATAGACTATGAAAAACCTCATAGTTATTTAAGACTGATTTGGCTTGTAAGTCCTGAAGTTCAATTTTGATGCCCTTGGTTTGAGGAAGATCTCACAAGAAAAGTTGTTGCAGCTGCCTTGATTTGGAGACTCAAAAAGGAGAGTAATCTTGGCACAAACTCCTTATATGGGCTGTGTATTCAGTAGCACAGGAGTCCTGAAAAACCTCAGCTGTCATCAGCCTCATGGAGTCTTCTCCACCCAAACCACAGCTGCTATCTACAACCTTACTTTGTACTGCCTGGAAGAGAATGGGTTGAGAGAGAAAGTTTCATAGTGTGGTATAGTGAACTTTCCCCCAGTGAAGCAGTGCCCACTGGTATACGGAAGAAACTTCATAACTTAATTGGGAGTTAGTAATGGGGAGCAGGCAGTGGTGAACAGCATGGGAAGGCAAGAGGAGGAAGTATACCTCCTCTGGACTAAACTACCAACTCCCCACTCTGGAAGGAGAGACGTGGCCAGAAAATGGCGGGAAAAGCAAGCTGCTAGGATTAAGAGCTCTCCTCTCTGCCATGAGGACATAATGAAGCCAGGAAAGGAACTGGAGAAGTATTGGTAGTTAACATGCCCAGATGCTTTAGTGCCCAAACTGGTATATTTTTGAGTAAAAAATGGCATAATTAGTAATTGTGGGACAATAGCCATAAATTAGACTGTCCTGGGAACAGCAAAAACAAATAATCACACTACTTAAATGACACCAGCATTTAAAAGGCTGCCTCCTAACTGATCTCTCCTTCACTGGGTTCTCTGTTTCCCTCTCTTCCCCCATAGTCTTCTCCAACTTAACGGTTAGTATCACCATCTACCAGGTGACTGTGCCAGAAAATTGTTCCCACGTTTCTCTCACCTCAGATGCTATTCCCTTTCTTAATAATCTGCACTTAAAAGAAAATCCATACTCCTTATCATGGCCGACACAGGTTTGCATGACCTTGCCCCTTGCCTATCTCTTGAACCTCACCTCATGTAATTTTGTGTTGTTTTTCTATCTTCTGGTCTTTTTTTGTTTCTAGAATCAGCTAAGAACTCTTCTACCTTGTGACCTTTTACTGCTTTACCTGTGCCCATTATGTACTTCTCCTAGTTCTTCATATGCCTGGCTTATCATCCTTCATCTTAACCCAAGCATCTTCTTCTACAACAGGTCTTCCTTGACCCCCATCTAAAAAAGGGTATCTTTCCCTACACACACACACACACACACACACACACACACACACATCAGAGCAGCCTGTTTTATTTTCTTTATAGTATTTATTATAGTCTGGAATTACCTTGTTTATCAAGTTAGCTCACTTACATAAAAACAGACCCATAGACCAATGGGATAGAATCAAGAGCCCAGAAATAAACCCATGCATATACGGTCAACTAATATTTGACAAAGGAACCAAAACTACTCATGGGAAATGAGAGTCTCTTCAATAAACGGTCCTTGGAAAACTGAATGACTACATGCAAAAGAATGAAATTGGACCCTTACCTTACACAATTCACAAAAATGAACTCAGAATGGACTAAAGACTTAAATGTAAGACACAAAACCACAAAACTCCTAAAAGAAAATGTAGGAAAAAAGCTCTTTCACGTTGGTCTTGGCAATGATTTTTTCAAGTATATGACACCAAAAGCACAAGCAACAAAAGCAAAAATCAATAAATGTGATTACCTCAAACTAAAAAGCTTCTGCACAGCAAAAAAGCAATCAACAAAATGAAAAGGCAACCTATGGAATGGGAGAAAATATTTGCAAGCAATATATCTGATAAGGGGTTAATATCCAGTATTTACACGGAAAATATATAACTCAATAGCAAAAAAACAAATAATCTCATTTAAAAATGGGCAAAGGACCTGGCTAGATATTTTTCCAAAGAAGACATGCAAATGGCTAACAGACCAAAGAAAGATGTTCGGCTTCAGCTATCATCAGTGCAATGCAAATCAAAACCATGATGAGATATCACTTCATACCAGTTAGAATGGCTTTGATCAAAAAGACAAAATATAAGTGAACAAGAGGATGTAGAGAAAAGGGAATCCTGTACACTGTTGGTGGGAATGTAAACTCATAAAGCCTCTGTGGAAAACAATACAGAGGCTCCTCAAAAAATTATAAATAAAACTACCAGGTGATCTAGCAACCCCAGTTCTGGGATATATCCAAAGGAAATGAAATCACTATTTGGAAGAGATATCTGCACCCTTATGTTCATTGCAGCATTATTTACAATAGACATGGAAACAATCTAAGTGGTGTCCATCAATGGATGAATGGATAAAGATGTGGTATATATAAGCAATGGAATATTAGTCAGGCATAAGAAAGAAGGAAATTCTGTCATTTGCAACAACATGGATGAACTTAGGTGAATTCTGCTAAGTGAAATAAGTCAGACAGAGAAAGACAAATGCTTTATGATATCACTTATATGTAGAATCTAAAAAAGCCAAACTGATAGAAAGGAAAGTAGACTGATGGTTGCCAGTTTCCTAGAGGTGGTGGGGATGAGAGATAGAGGTCAAAGGATACAAACTTCCAATTATAATATGAATAAGTTCTGGGGACCTAATGTACAGCATGATGACTATAGTTAACAATACTGTATTGTATAACTGAAAGTTACTAAGAGAGTAGATCTTAAATGTTCTCACCACACACACACACACGCACACACACAAACAAGGTAACTATGTGGGGTAACAGATATTAACAAATCTTAATGTGGTAATCATTTTACAATATAAATGTATATCAAATTACTGCATTGTACACCTTAAGCTTATACAGTGTTATATGTCAATTATATCTCAATAAAGCTGGAAAATAACAGTCATAAGGAATTTTTTAAAGTTAGCTCACTTGCATATTGTTTGTCTCACCCACTAGTAAGCAGGAAATAGGACTGTTTTGTCCACGTTAACTTGCCAGTGATCTAGCCCAGTACCCAGCTTTTGGTAAATATATACTAACTCTTTATTTGAGTGAATGTTGAATCATTGAATAATGTCTAAGGCACTTTCCCACCACTAGAACCTACCATCGAGACAAAGAGAAGGAAAGGGAAGATAATGAGTCCTCACCTATGCACACCAAATAATAAAACAAGACGAAACAAACCTCCCAGGACAAAATTTTTAGCCTATCCTTTGAGTATCCTTCAGGATTTCCAACTCCCTGCTGAAGAAACCACCTAATAAAGGACTGTGGGGACCTATATGGGGGACATTAGGGGTCGCCTTATAACTCCCAGAACTCCTCTCCTGTTGTCTCTAGTGTTTCAGAGATATCAGCTTGATATACTTTGAACATGGCTAAGAACCAAAACTGGGCCTGCTGGTGGATTTCTCATAGCTCCAGGCTAAACATCTTTAGTTATCTGACAATCAATATACACAAATGTTATTATTTGTTTTCTAGGAGTTAGATGAACAAGATCACTCTAAATTCTTGTGTTATTAATACATGGTAATGAAAGTGAAATATTAATGACTTAGTCAAGTGTATTAAGAATTTGAAGTGCTGTGCGAACTGAAAACTTGCATCTTAGAGGGGGGGAAAGCTCAAATGCACCAGATGGCTTGGTGACAGCCATTTTATTTAATGCCATCTCAGCAGATATGTTTGATAGCCTTCAGGAAAGGCCATCAGCTATGCAAGGGAGGGTGCTATACCTGATTGTCTGGGAGGGCCAGGCCAAAGACATCAAAGGGATGGAGCTGAACTGTGCCTCTTTGTGTCTCAAGTGTGCACGGCCCTGAATGAGATATTAGGGCATCTCGGGCTGTCAGTGAACCATGGTGGCAAAGTCTGCTGATTTGTCCCCCTCCCCACACCTAGCTGTCATATCTATGACTGGCCTTAGAGTAACAATCTTCCTACATCTTAAAATGTGAAGGAGTGGAAACAGCCCTAGACTAGGAGTCAGCAGAACTGAGCTTGGGCCAGCCTGACCACAGAGGAGCCGATTAGTCCTGAGCAAGCAGACCATGGATTGGGGTTGAAAATTCCTTGTCTCCAATCTGCAGAAGATAAAACCTAGTTCTCTTCCTCTCTGAGACTGCCAAAAAGATTTAAAGAGATAACACTTTATAATAAATAAACAGACTATGTAAAATGCAGAGTGAAATTGTTTTGAGGCTGAATGTACTTTATCAATTCTGTTACATTTTTGTGTCTGGCTTATTTATTCTTATATAAGACGCACATCATTCAATAATACTAGTTTCTTTTTTGTAGTAAATATATACTCAAGGATTGTCTTTTTCTTTTCTTTCTTTCTTTCTTTTTTTAAATCTATATACCAGGCACATAGATGCCTTTTCTGTAATTTCAGTGTACTGTTCTTAATTTATTCTGCATACTAATTTCAACATTCATGAACAGTATTGAGGTAAAAGTCCTGATATGACAGGAGATATCTATACATAGATCTATCTATAGGTATCTAGGTAACTATACAGATATATCAATCTTAGATAAATAACTCCTGTCATTTTACATCCTTAAAAGAAAACTAATTAATTAATGTGTTCACAACTTCACAGTCTGATGTCCTAGCTAAACATCTACTAACCACAATACCTATCCTCCATCAAGGATCTGGAATGTTGGTTTGCCCTAGAGCAAATAGAAAGAATTGGCCCTGGTCACGTGACAGAGAATGGAAGGTAATAATGACTAGAGAAATAATTTCTGCTTTTTCAATAGGGAGAATGTGTCCCTTCCTTGTACTTTGTTTATTATGATCCTACCAACTCTATGGAGAAGATGTCCTTTGAGTCAGGAAGTATCAGCTAGATAGAGACTCCCCAAGAGATAACTGAGAAGCTGACAAAATTTCCTCATTAGCCCATACCCATTTCCTGCTCCCAATAAATCACAAAAAACAGTTTACCACTGGACACTACTAAGGGAGTTCAAATTCTGCAAATTTAATAGCAATTTTCATTTGATAATCTTTAATCTCCTCTTTGCTAAATTCTGCTTCTAACTCTAGATATGTATATTAGATATTTCTGGATTTTATCACTAATTATTTCCTCTGGCTCTGTCCTAATGTTTTCTCCTTATAACTACCCTGAGTTTGTGTATTAATCTATCCAATGAATATTTATTGAAAGGCTGCCATATACCTAGCACTGGTCTGGACACTAAAAATGTATACATGAACACAAAATCTCTACTCTCAAGGATCGTATAATTGAGTCAAGGTTATTATCATTCAAACATCTTTAATCTACTCTCAAGGACAGTATAATTGAGTCAGGGTTAATATTCAATCATCTTTAATGATCTGATCATCAAAACACATAAATAAAATCATTACTCTAGTAATCAGGATAGAATAGGCTATGCTTTAGTAACAAATAAACCCCCAAATTTCAGTGGCTTAACATAATGGAGAATAATGGAGATGTATTTCTTATTCATGCTACAATCTGATACAGGTTGCATACCTATTCTGTGCTTGTCTCTACAAGTGGAAATTCAGAGCACTAGGCTGCTTCCAACTTAAAACTGCCATCTCAAAGTCTTTCAATTCCAGCCCCAGAGATTAAATGTATCCCTTACTCTCTCCTGCCTCCAACCAGAATGACATTACTTCTTCTCATATTCTATTAGTGAGAATTTGTCAAACACCCCACCCAAATGTATGGGAACTGGGAAATACTGAGGAGCAAATGAAGTTTTGGCAAATACCAATATTCCCTGACAGTCCTCTAAGAAATATGTGAATAAGCATATTACTTCATTTTTTTTCTTTTTTTAAAGTGATCACCACCACAAGTCTAGTTACCATCCATCATCATACATTTGACATCCTTCACCCATTTCACCCACCCACAAATCCCCCTCTGGTAACCACTAATCTGATCCCTGTATCTATGAGTTTGTTTTTGCTTTATTTTTTATGTTCATTTGTTTTGTGTTTTTAGATTCCACATATGAGTGAAATCATATGGTATTTGTATTTCTCTGTCTGACTTATTTCACTTAGCATAATCCCCTTGAGGTCCATCCATGTTGTCACAAATGGCAAGATTTCATTTTTTTATGGTAATATTCCATTGTGTGTATATACCACAATTTCTTTATTCATTCGTCCATCAATGGACCTTTAGGTTGTTTCCATATCTTGGCTACTGTAAATAATGCTGCAATGAACAAAGGGGTGCATATGTCTTTTCGAATTATGTGTTTTTGTATTCTTTGGATAAATACACAAAAGTGTAATAGCTGAATCATATGGTAGTTCATTTTTGAGGAAACTCCATACTATTTTTCATAGTAGCTGTACCAATTTACAGGCCTACAAACAGTGTATAGGAGTTCCCTTTTCTCCACCTCCTCTCCAACATTCATTATTTCTTGTCTTTTTGACTATAGTCATTTTAACGGGTGTGAGGTGATATCTCATTGTGGTTTTATTTGCATTTTCCTAATAATTAGTGATGTTGAACATCTTTTCATGTGCCTGTTGGCCACTTGTATGTTTTCTTGTAAAAATGTCTATTCAGATCCTCTGCCCATTTTTCAATTTGTCCATTTGTTTCTTTGATGTTGAGTTGTGAGTTCTTTGTCTATTTCACATAGAAATCCCTTATAGAATATATCATTTGCAAATATCTTCTGCCATTTAGCAGTCTGCCTTTTTTTGTTGATAGTTTCCTTCTTAGTCTGATGTGGTCCCATTTGTTTATATCCGCTTTCATTTTTGTTTCCCTTGACTGAGAAGACATATCCAAAAAAATATTGCCAAGACCAACATCAAAGAGCAAACTGTGTATGCTTTCTTCTATGAGTTTTATAGTTTCAGATCTTACAGTTAAGTCTTTAATTCATTTTGTGTTTATTTTTATATATGGTGTGAGAAAGTAATCCCTGACAGTCTTCTAAGAGATATATGAGTGAGCATATTACTTCATTTTTTTTCTTTTTTTAAAGTGATCACCACCACAAGTCTAGTTACCATCCATCATCATACATGTAGCTGTCCAGTTTTCCCAACACCACTTATTGAAGAGGTTGTCTTTTCCTCATTGTATATTCTTGCCACATTGTCATAGATTAATTGACCCTATATGTGTGGGTTTATTTCTGGGCTGTCTATTCGTTCCGTTTATCTATGTGTATAATTCTGTGCCAGTTCCATACTTTTTGATTACTGTAGTTTTGTAGTATAGTCTGAAGTCAGGAGTGTGATAACTCCAGCTTTGTTCTTCTTTCTCAAGATTGTTTTGGTTGGTTATTCAGGATCTTTTTTGTGGTTTCATACAAATTTTAGAATTATTTCTTTTAGTTCTGTGAAATATACCATTAGAATTTTGATAGGGATTGTATTGACTCTGTAGTTTGGAAATTTTAATAATGTTAATTCTTCCAATCCATAAACATGGAATATCTTTCCATTCATTTGTGTCTTCTTCAATGTCTTTCATCAGTGTATTATAGTTTTCAGTGTACAGGTGTTTCACCTCCATGGTTAAATTTATTCCTAGGTATTTTATTCTTTGCAATGCAATTGTAAATGGGATTGTCTTCTTATTTTTGCTTTCTGATAGTTCATTATTAGTGTATAGAAATACCAAAGATTTCTGTGTATTGATTTTGTATCCTGTGACTTTACTGAATTTATTAATTAGTTCTAACAGTTTTTTGGTGGAGTCTTTAGGGTTCTATCTATATAGTATGATGTCATCTGCAAATAGTGACAGTTTTACTACTTCCTTTCCAATTTTGGATTCCTTTTAATTATTTTTCTTGCCTAACTGCTGTGGCTAGGACTTCCAGTGCTATGTTGAATAAAAGTGGAAAGAGTGGGCATTCTCATCTTGTTCCTGATCTTAGAGGAAAAGCTTTCAGCTTTTCACTGTTAAGAGTGATGTTAGCTGTTGGTTTGTCATATATGGCCTTTATTATGTTCAGGTACATTCCTTCTATACCCATTTTGTTGAGAGTTTTTATCATAAATGGACGTTGAATTTTATAAAATTATTTTTCTGCATCTATTGAGATGATCATGTGATTTTTCTCCTTCATTTTGTTAATGTTACATACCACATTGATTGATTTGCAAATGTTGAACCATCCTTGAATCACTGGAGTAAACTCCACTTGATCATGGTGTATGATCCTTTTAGTGTATTGCTGGATTTCATTTGCTAATATTTTGTTGAGGAATTTTGCATCTATGTTCATCAAAGATATTATCCTGTAATGTATTACTTCATATTTTGAAACGTAGAATATTAATGTCCACATATAAGCTAATTCCCAGCACAAAGTCTAATACATAGCAGACACTTGATAAATTTTTGAGAAATATAGCAAAGAATAAACGATGCTAGTGGAACTAATGATTTACACAAATATAAAAAATGCATAAATGAAAAGTTACTTTAAAATACAAAAAAACAAACACTATACCATTTTATATTGCACATAACTGACAAGTAAATTATACAGATCATACATATTTAAGAGATGGAAGCAACCACCTTGTACTGGCATAGGCAATTATGTTGTTTTGTTTCATTTTATTTTATTTTATTTTAAGGTGGTGGGATTTGGTTGAAGAAACAGTTAAGATTTGGACGGTGAAAAAGGTCATGTCTGATAGAGACCTTTGTGATCAAATATATACAAATAGGCAAATGCAAAATGTGTTTGAGAATCACTAGCTCAAACAACCTGGTAGGACAAGAAGATCAATCTAGGAAAGTTACTGTGAGAGAAGTTTGGAGCAAAAGATTCAGAAATTTAAACTTAAATGACTATCTGCAACCTACAAGATAAAAGTTTTGAACAAAGAGTAGCAACCTAGAGGTCATAGAGGTAATTTTGGCTCCTGATGCTATACTCAAGCCTACTCTACATATAGATCTTGAGTGAAAGTCCTGTCTCAAATCAGGAGGGTAAATACAAAGTATAAATTCCTGTACTAAACCACTGTAAAATAAGTGCCCCAACATTATGGCGATGTCAAACTATATATAGACTAAAAGGTATAGACCATGAAATTGGTATAGCAAACTTCGGCCAATCTTGTGAGCCCTAGGCATCTATGAATGACAAATAACTCAAAGATATGAAAGGAACTTAGAGTTGGGTTGGGTGCGTTAGCCAAACAGGATATATTGTCTAATTAGTTACAAAAATAATTTATATATATTTATAACTTATTTATGATTATATTGAAAACATTTATTTTGGAGAGGGAATGAATATAGATAATTGGGCTCTTGTAGGTGTTTTAGTGGTTCTCTTTAGAAAGCTTGTTAAAAAAAAAAGCCAAATTTACAAGAAAATTGAACCACAGGAGTGGTTGTTCAATTTACAAACATTTAGCAACTATTTCCTTTAAATGTTTTTTCCTGATATATTTAAATATAGTTCTATGTTTAAATCCGTTCACTTAAAGTCTCTAAAAGTAGTTTGCAAAGCACTTCCTTGCAGGTTATCTCTGGCAACATTGTTCAGCTTCATCTGTAATTAACCCTAAAGCAAGTCAGTACTTTGTTGGAAGTCAAGGGGTTTAGCTCAGATATTTGCAATCAAGCTATTATACATGATATTGAGTCTCATGGAGCTACTTATCTTACCAAAGGAAAAAGGAAACACTAACTACTCTTTTCAATAAGAAGAACAAAGCAAAATGTATTTGAGTAACAAAGGAACAAATGACAGGACTGAATCCATTTAGCCAATAAACTGTCCATAATCTAGACCAGTGATTTTCAAACTGTGGAATGCCACCCAATTGGTGAGCCATGACATCAGTTTAGTGGGTCACAGGGTTGCACTGTTGAGAAAAGGAATAGAATAGATCCAAATATAACTCAAGTAGTAAAGACAGATATTTATGAAAATTTTTAGTTACATGTGTGTGTATATACTGGAGTACAATTAAAGTTATTTCTTACTGTAGGTCAGGGTCAAGAAGTTTAAAAATAACTGACATGCAGTTATCGTAAAGAAAATGTGTAAAGTCATGTCAAAATAAAGTAGCATTCATTGTGATCATAGCGTAAAATCACATCCACAAAAACTCATTTCTTCTTAAGGATACTAGGTAGTTCTTGAGAGCATCTTACTATTTTCTAACCATTTTCACAGAAACATTTCTCTCTTAATTGTGGTAGGTTCATCCCTTCTTGACAGAGAGGAAACAAAATTGGGATTAATTGCCTCTGTTTTATCTGTTATCCCTCTTCCATTTGCTCCTAGTGGAAGATGAACGCCTTTTTAGTTTTCTTGTCCTGAACATAACTGAAACCAAACTCTTTGGTCACCAGCATTCCTACCTGACTCCACCCCTCTGCCTTTAGTTTCCTGATCCCATTCTAATTTTTAAAGAATATATTATTTCATTCTAACTGATTTGTGCCAAACTCTATATTGATCCCTAGTCATGTAATTTTTTTTTTGGCTAATGATTGTTGGAAGGATGGATTCATTTGAGATCTCCTATGCAGTAACAGTGAATTATTTAGCTGTCTCCCCTTTTCCTGTCTGTCATTTACAATTTCATACCAGCAGATTGTTTCACTTATTGTTAAGCATCTATTTTAGGGTCCTTTGGGAAGCAGCCTTGAATCCAACTTTCCCAAAATTTTATTTTCCCTTGGTTGTATCCTACCCTCGTTGCTAGAACAGATCTCTTACCACAGCAGTACTGCTTTATTCTCCACTGACCTCTGGTCTGATTTATTTTTCAAATGTCCACTGCCTCTTAGTTCTCGGAGATGCTCTTGGCCTTTTGGTAAATCCTTCATTTTCTCCTGCTTCACTTGACTTTTCTCCTTGGCATCCATGCATGATTCTTTATTCTTCAATTCAATTTGAGCACTAAAGCCCTGTAGCTATTCCCTGCATAACGGTCCCTTCAGATTTCGGTATAGACTAAACAGTTTTTCTCTTGACATTATTCTCTCCTGACCTCTTTGCTTCCAAAAATGGTGACCTAGCTTAAGTAGGCCTTTTGTGAAGACGGTTTTCTCTATTTCCTGAAATATTAGATACTTTCCCTGCAGTTATTTCACTTTTTACAAAGTAATAAGCAAGGGAGTCACTGTGTAATAAACATGGGTTCTCTCACTATAATAATAAATTGTAGGACAATTTATTCTAATTTGATGAAGTTTTGAATTATCATTTTCTCCTTTACGTAAGGCAAACAATGTTGATGACTTTGAAGGTCTGTTCTGCCTTCCCTTCCCTCACAAAGCAGAGTATTGCTCCCTTTTCCATTGCTCACTGGGACATGCCACATAGTACTGCAATGGCCATGTCTGTAAAGGTGTCAGGGACATTTCAGCACAGAATCAATCACCACCAGTTTAGCAAAAGCAGCCCAAAACAGATTTTATCAAACTGTTTAATTCTCACTTTTTCCCTCTTTCTGAATGAACTCTGTTTCCCCTTTGCCCGTGTGCCATTCCCTCAAACCCAACATTCCCATGTACTTAAGATCGCTCTTAATATGGCAAAAGATAAATCTGATAACCTAACTTGTATTAATATGTTATTGACTTATAGTGTTACCTGTTGTAAGAGAACTTGCTTAAGGAAGGTAATATTTTATTCAAATATATATACTTTCATTGGGAAATTCAGGCTCCCTTAAATGTGTTTCAGGAGAAGAACTGGAAGCAGAGGTGACCGGCAATTGTGCCATGTAGGTGACTGATCTTTGCATCTTCATAGAGATTTAACCCAGAGCCCAATTTGGAAAAGGCCTTGTTTCACTTTGTTTCTAAAGAGACATTCATCTTCTAAGGAGTTCACATCTGTCAGGGAAAGGCAGCCCATTTCCCATTGCTCATTATTACCTCTGCAAAAATAAAAGCAGAGCCCAGTTTCAATCACTGTATACCTTGAACTCTATGGAATGTGGACAATGATTAACTACAGAGAATTGACTAACATAGTTCCCAATTATTAACTCTGCCACATTTTGATGTTCAATAAATTTAGAAAGATATACTAAAGTAGAAAGGATGTGAATTCCAGGTAGAATATAATAAAGATTTATAAGGTTTTTGCAAAACCCTTGCCCTTTACAAATATTAAGAGCCAAATTTACCTACTCTTCAGCCTAAGAGAAAATGGCACCTGAAGAGCCTCAGGAATTAACAGTTTTAAACTCTGGTTGAACCCCAGGTGCTAGCTCTACCACAGCACTATCTTTCTTTAATAGAAAGTTATAAGTTTCCAGAATTCACAGGAGTCTGGCTGGCTTCCATCCAGGACAAGAGTGTAGAGGAGAGGTAATCAATATGCCCTAGCCTATCCTGCAAGGTTTATTTTAAAGATTACCTTGAGTTATGGTAAGGTCTTTGTGAAATACATCATCCTTACAGAGTAAAGCAGATCCATGGAGGTGTCCTAGATGGGTCTTCAGGGAACCACAGCAAAATGTCAAAAAGCCCTCGAAATCTCTGTTTTTATTTTATGAGGAGCAGAGGATCGATAGTAGTGATTGGTAGAGCCCAGTTGATGAAAAGGTCCATAACTTGGGAGGATGCTTCCAGCTGTGATTGGCAGAGGGACCAGGTTGCAGCTTAGAGCCAAGAATTAAAGTTGCATAAGCAGCATGAACTAAGTCCAAATGCTGGGTAATCTAGAAATAGCCTTGTCAGAAAAGCCATGCTAGAGAGAATAACAGAAATCAATTTTGGTTGCAAGCAAAGCCTTGTTTAAAATTTCAGCTTGCTAGATACTAACAACTATGAGACATTCTTCGATTCAAGAAAATTGGAGGTAAATGCTTTGGGATACGACTGTGTGATTGACATAGCTGAGTTCCAGGAGAGAATTGTGTTGTCTTTATAATGAGGTTTGGAAAAGCTTCACATACTGCTATACCATAATAGTAGTTTTATTATCACTGTAAATATTACTAGTAAGTGAAATAAAAATCTTTATGAAAGTCTTCATAAATTAAAGTGCTTACATTTGTAAATAGTTGCTATCAGTTTACTTCAATATTAATTCATTTGCTCAGAATTAGTAGAGTCCTCTTTTTCAATCGATCAGAGTTTGTGATAGATGAGAGTAAATTCTGTGACAACTGGAAAGCTTAAGTAACATAGCAATTGTAATAGGACTGCTTTTGGTAGTGATGAGAGAAGCAGATGAAAGCTATTGGCAGTCCATTTAGCCTGTGAACCTGATGAAATAAAATACGCATAAAGGTAGTTTGACTAAAGTCGCTCCTCATAAGCTCTGGATTCTGAGGGAAATTTCTTGGCTCTGTTGTTTTTACTCACTACATCTCCTCTCTGCCTTCAATGCTTATGCTTATCACTCAACTTGTAAACCTTTGCCTTGGTCCTGCCATTCCTTCTAAATATGGGACCAATTCATAACCAATCTGCCTTAATTTCTTCTTCTTCATCTTCAGTGTAACCACTTAACTCCATTGCAATCTGGCCTTTATCCCCATAATTCCACTGCAAAAAAATTTCTCCAAGCTTATCAATAGTTTCTTCTACATCATACTCTTTCAAATTCTGTATGACATTTAATGTTTTGATCACCCACCTCCCTTTAAAAACATTGGTTCTCATCTAACCTCTATAACTGCTCTTTCTCTGTTCCTCATTTAATAGTTCTAGAGGTCTCCCTTCCCTCCCCATCCCCCAGCTGTCATTCAAGTTTTAGTCTTTGACCCTATACTAACTGCCCTCTGCTTTCTCCACAGAGTTCTTGAGGCTTCAACCATCATTTTTGTCTTCCAAATGTTACATGCCAGGTAACACTTCTCATGTATCTCTGCTAATTAATCTTCAAAACCTATTGTTTTGTTCATGTTGCTCTCCATTTTGAGAGTAACAAAGATGCCTGGATTCTGAGACCCAATCTCCACGCTTGACATCTTCCATGAGACATATCCAGGCCAATTCTATTTCAATAATAATACTGCCTTAATGAAACTTTTCTACCTCTTTTCTATGTCACACAATCTACTTTCTGTTGCCTTTTATTATCTAGTCTATCTAGATCATCAGTCTCAAAAGATAACATACTGTATGATTCCATTCATATGGTATTTCCAAAAAGACAAACCTATAGTTATAGTAAACAGATCAGTGGCTGCTAAAGGAAGGGGAGGATGTGACTATAAAGGGATAGCACAGAGGGCTTTTGGTGGTGATGGTCCTGTTCTGTTTCCTAATAGTAGTGGTTGTTACATAAATCTATCTGTATGTTAAAATTCACAGAACTTCATATCAAAAAAAGTCAATTTTACTGTATGATCATTTGAAAAATAAAACTTAAAAAAGACTTAGGGATATGAGTAACTTTTCATTTCTTTTTCATTTTGAAAACTTCAGAATAGAAAAGCTATGAAAAGAGTAGAGCTGGTCTGTGGATAAAGCTTTCAAAAATCAGATTAATCTTCTGGGTTATGCATGCCTCCATGATGAGAGCATGGACACATGTGGATTAGCCATAAATATGAAAAGGAAGCACGAAGTAAATTAAGGTTTTACACTGTCACTCAGCCAATGTAGCAAATAAGCAAAGGCTAGGCATCCCAAAATATCTTCTCATGGATTGCAGCTATGAGTGAACATGACAGTAAAAAGCTAAGGTCTAAGACATAGGCACAAAGTATTAACTCTCAGGGTGATTGATAGAACTTAGAAGGCATCCAGGTCATAATTCTTTCCCTTAACCCTAGGTCATTAATAACTAGTAAAGAGTCCAATTTCATCTAGATTCCATAGCTTCTCTGTGTTTTCATTTCCTATCTTGATGGAAACAATTACATTTTTATACAACCGAAGAACAAATATGACCTGTTTCACAATTTATGCAGCTGACCTGCATGTATTATTGACAAAATTATCAAGTTTCTTAGTTATAAATGTTTCTCCTTCTGAAATTTGGGATACAGTGGGGAGCAAGGGGGAATATATCATCTGTGACTCCCTTCTGATGCTACATTCATGGCTAACTTCTTGATTCTGGATGAGCCTTACCAACAATCTTCATTCTTTGGAAAGAGTTCCCTAGTCTCTTATAATCTTCATCAATCAAAAGTTACAATCTGAGGGACCATGCTTTCTTTGCAGGTAGCTAAGACTTCCACACACTTCGTTAAGCAGAACTCTTGACTCCAGGCTTGATCGATATATCTTAAAGCTACAGGCAGTTCCTTTTGCTAAGGTTATCTACAGCAATTTCTTTTATTGCCATTCACAGCTGGAGACTTTCTTATTGAAACGTAATCAGCGCCATAATAGCCTTGGTGCTCTCTCAATGCTCCCAGTGATCTCTTCAGAGGCCTGGAAACACTGCTCCTTTAGGAAGACTGGATCAAGCATAAGAGTTCATATAACATCTACTGCGATGGCCCCAGGTTCTCTGTGGGACATTTCAGATATTAAGTGATGGGTACTTGCCCCTCCTGAAGCATCTCATCCAAGCATGCTATTCAAGGTTCAAACGCTTCCTTTCCAGAAGCGAAAAGAGGACCTGAGCATAAACTCCTTTATAGACACTGGGTTCAATAGGGGAGAGCTCTAACACTTATAGAATGCCTCATCCCAGGGCTTTGGGCTGGATCGCCATGATGTCAAAGAGCACCAAAGAGGCCCACTATATCATCACTACCTGTCCCCTCTACTTCAAGCACTATTGCCACATTCATATGGGTACTATCTCAAAACCATTTTCTTAAAGAACTCTGTGTCACGTGAGGAAGGTTTACTTAGCTACCTTCAGGCACACCCTTTAGGGAGTTTAGCAGGTTCTGTTACCACTGGCAGGCTATATGACCCTTTTAAAGAATTGTTTTTGTATACATAGAGCAAAAAAACACTAAGCCAGAGAGCACAGGCTCTTGCACAACTTTGGGATTATTCTTAGAGCCCCACCACCCATAGGAAAATGGACTCCTAAGTGGTCAGATAGCACCTCCCCGGCCCAGCTGTTAGAGAATAAGCACAAGTCATGGAAGAGAAAGGGTATTGAATAGACAAAATTAGGGTAAATGTAATGCTAAATATCACCAAAACAAGCTCTAACCAACAAAGGATGTTTCCTCGCCCTTCCCCATACTTCATAGGGAAAATTCTGAATCATATTTCACATCACCTCTCAGAGTTCCCCAGCAAGGCTAAGCCTAGTTGCCCACAGTGAAAACTCACTTATTCATATACAGGCCCCCCCCACCTCCCACTCCCACCCTCCTACCCCGACTTTCTAAAAATTCGCTTTACACCGCTTCACTTTTACAAAAGACCTACATTAGTACATTTCTTTGCTAACTGAAAGAAATACGAAAAGGATTTTAACTTTTGCAAAAAAAGCAAAAAGTAAAAATAGCATTCAGCCTTTTTTAGCAGTGAGCCCTGATAGAGGCATCAGGCCCCTTGAGCAGCAGCGAGAGTGGCACCCCCAAGCTCCTTCCCCGGGAATCACACTCAGCATCTCAGCATCAGGCCACCATAGCTTTGAACTGTTTCTGTGAGCAACTCTGCTTTACCTGGATTTATTTTATACATCCATTAGCAAGATGTGTCCTAGGGTACTTGCATCTTCTTTGCCTTATGCCATTTCAGCTTAGAAATGTTTCACAGGAATGCTCTACTTTCAAACATCAGGGGAAAACTGTACTCTTTATTGACTTCCCTTTCTTCCATCTCTCACTTCCCCACTCACAGTGCTTCCTAAGGTAACTTTCCAAAAAAGCCTCCTTATACCCAATCATTGTCATAACATTTGCTTTGGGGTTGGGGGGAGGAGACCTAATTTAAGACCCTGTCTTTTACTCATACACAAAATTTCTGTGATTTCAACTGCCAGGCTTTCTGCCGATTGGATTCGATTTATTTTTACTCAGAGAATATTCATTGAATACCAGCAATTTTATATTACCATGGAATTCTTAGGTTAGAAAGAGAAATAAGAGCTGCAAGTAAAAAGTTGTACTAGAGTATATAAAATTGGAGTAATAAAAAAGTTACAAATGTGAGAGGCAAAAGAGGGAGCTCAGAGGACCAGGACAGAAGAACTGAAGAAGGTGATGTTGGAGCTGGACCTTGAAGTGCAACAGGATTTGGGCATACGAAAGCCCTGAAGAAGTGCCTGATGGGCAGAGGGAATGATGAGTGAAGACACTGAGTCAGGAACGTACAGGGTGTATATGAGAAACAAGAGGTAGTTCCATCTGTTTTAAGTACAATATGTAATAAGGGTAAGTAGAGAAAGATAAAGATGGAAAAAAACGATATTGTCAGATGGGACTTCCCTGGTGGTCCAGTGGTAAAGAATCTGCCTTCCAATGCCGGGGACATGGGTTCAATCCCTGGTCAGGGAACTAAGATCCCACATGCCGTGGGGCAACTAAGCCCATGTGCCACAACTACTGTGCTCGTGTGCCTCAACAAGAGAGCCTGTGTGCCGCAAACTACAGAGCCCACGCTCCCTGGAGCCTGCACGCCACTACTAAAGAGAGAAAACACTCAGGCCACAGCTAGAGAGAAGCCTGTGCACCACAATGAAGATTCCACGTGCTGCAACCAAGACACGAGGCAGCCAATAAATAAATAAATAAACAAATAAATTTAAAAAAGGATATTGTCAGATAATTGATTCTCAATCTAAGTAGTTTATAAAGAAAGCAATGGTAAGCCACTGAAAATATTTGAAAAAAAATAGTGATATCTTATCTTTCATGTCTCCGTTTGCTATCAGTTCAGGTACACTACTTTTACCCCCTTATACTACTGTCCCTATCCCTCTCTATCTAGGTTCTTTGCTTTTTTCCTTTATAACATTATTATAATACTATGTTGGTTTTATTAATTTCTGTACTTATTTTTTTCTCCCTCAGTAAAAAGTAAGCTGTCAGATAACCCATTTAATATTATGTATCCAGTGTTTTTTATGGCATCCTGCAAATAGTAGATACTCAGTTTAAGTTTTGTTGAATAACTGAATGAATGACGTGTTTTTTGATGGCTCTGATACTTTATCTGATATTTCTCTGACAAAAGACTCTTCACTTTCTCCTCTCCTCATAGAATCAGTGTATTCAAACACAAATCAAACCCACAACACCTAATGTATTCCATGGTTTCCAGACTCACACAAACAAGTTTAACTTGAACTATGGTTACATATGATTTGAGAGTGTACCAAAGACCCATCTAGCAGGCTGTAAAACTTTATTTAATCAAATCTGAACAGAGAACTTGACTGTTTACTCTCCTGTTACATCTGAAGCCCCAGACTTGAGGGCATGGCTGGTTGCAATGCCGAGCTGGTCCTTCCACCAGGTAAGGTGTTCCTACCACATCACAGGTTAACCCAGGTGAGTACAAGAAAGCAGAGTGGCATGCTTTTGTTGTGACTGGCACAAGCTTTTGATTGTTCCATCCAGGCCTCCATCTTTATAAGTCTACACACCCCTTGGTGAGAACACAAATTCCTGTGTTTTAATGTTGACTTTTGATGTTAGGCGCTAACAAGAAGGCCATTAGACTGAGGTGGCCTGCTTAAGCAAACCAAAATCTATGCCTGTAAATGTCTCAAGGTTATGAAAGCAAAACCCAAGGACAACAAATCACAAACAGACACCTATAGCCAATTAAATAATTTCTTCTCTTTGCTTCCATACCTTCTCTGTATAAATCCCCAGCTCCTGTCAATGAAGTGCCCTAATTGATTCTGCTTTGGCACTGCCTGATTTAGATTGATTTTTGCTTAAACTCTTAAAAATCTTTATATGTCTCAGTTTATCTTTTAATAAAACTGAGTGTGCTAGGGGAACCCAAGTCTCCCATCTCTAAAATTAAGAAAGGATGTACACCAACCCAGAGAAACAACTCCCCAGGATTTACCACAAAAGGAAGAAATTCTTGAGCAGACAGATGATATCTGTGACCACCTGACCTGAGCATAGGTCATTCCTCTATTGGTGCAGGAATGGCCTCAACACATTATTGCAATACTCTTGGGTAAAAGAATGCATAGAAGCTGATAGCCCCACTGATTATTGGCTATAGACACATCAAAAAATAATCGGAGCAGATAAAGGAAGAGAATTCCTCTCCCTACCCAGAACACAGAGAGACACGTGCAGGAACTCAAAGAAAATCAGCATAGTTAGCCACTACGGTGATTAGCAATAGCAGTGATCATAATAGGAGGGAAAATTTAAACAACAACAGGAAAATTACTAGATAAAAGAGAAGACAGGTGGAGATAATCTTAATTTCGGTCTGAAAATGCTGGATTTTGAATCTTTCTGTAAGATTTTCCAACTTCCATCGTCTGTGGCCTAATTTTTCAACTAGTTCCATCAGTACCTCTTATTTTCAATTTTCTAGCCCAAACTCCCAAATGCTTGCCTGTTTATCCATCCTTCTCTCCTCCCTTTCCAGATCCTCTTTCCTTTCATTTCTTTGTTTCTCCGTGTCACCCATACTTGTTAAAATTATTTGCATATAACATTCATAATAACTTCATACCCTTGCAAAGTGACTTGCATGGGGGAGGTTTTCAATAAATATTCATTTAAGATGACTTTTTTCCACTCTTCTTTTGTCATAGCTCCCCATCCCACCGAGCCATGGAGACATTGGTCTTATTGTAGGTCACAAAATAATGAAGTACAAGGATTTCACTTTAGGAAGAAACAGGAATCAGGACTTTTGTCACTGACTTTCATGAACTGGGCTTCCAACTTTTAAATGTGGTGCATAATTGACACTTTGATACTTTTAGGCTATGGTGTATTCTCACACTCTCATGGGGAAAAAATACTTGCTGACACAATCAGGAAACAGATGGTGACAAAGATCTTATACTTTGGTGCCAATCAATATGTTTTACTTGCCACTACTAAAATCTCATTTGAGGGACCCAGGAATTTAAAGGAATTTTTCTGGCTTTTTTCTCTATCCTTTAAAGACTATTTTTAAGAATCTTCAGGGCTTAGAAGTTTTACTTCATTATTCCTTTTCAGTTTATTAAGTCAATTCTAGAAGGGTTTTGGCTTGTAGCTAAGAGAAAATAGTGAATTCAAGTATTTTGTTCTTTACCACCAGTGACAGAATAGTGTCTTAACTCTTGCCCCCTTCCATCCAGACACCACCCTTGAGTACACCTACCCTAACCTTGAAAAATTAATCTTCTGGAGAATGATGAGTCCTGTAATTGTGCATTGACATAACAACAGAAATGTTTCTCCCCATCCCTTCATTCCTGCTTCATTTACGTAATAGCAACTGCTTGTCAAACAAGAAAAGAAAAGGAGGGATTTCCCTGGTGTTGCAGTGGTTAAGAATCCACCTGCCAATGCAGGGCACACAGGTTTGATCCCTGGTCCGGGAAGAACCCACCTGCTGCGGAGCAACAAAGACTGTGCGCCACAACTACTGAGCCTGTGCTCTAGAGCCCATGAGCCATAACTACTGAGCCTGTGTGCCACAACTTCTGAAGCCACACGCCTAGAACCCATGCTCCACAACAAGAGAAGCCACAGCAATGAGAAGCCCACGCACCGCAACGAGTAGCCCCCACTCACTGCAACTAGAGAAAGCAGCAACGAAGACCCAACGCAGCCAAAAATAAATAAATACGCAGACCCTTAAAAAAAAAAAGGAATATTTCTGGAAGGAGTAAATGATAACATTATTATCCAGAATACAAAATATTAACGAGGTGAAACTCTATGTCTGAGGAGAAAGAATCAGATAATCACGTCCAACTAGGAACTTCTCCCCCAGACCAGAAACTTCTGAAGGGCAAGGACAATGTTTTATTCTACCTCAGAGCCCACATAGCCATTTTTAACAAATATTTGCTGAGTTGAATCTACAGCAGTCCATGAATTGGCCAGTTCTTGGTGGAAGAAAGAACTGGCCAGTTTTCTTCCACCAAAAGAAGCCCCCCTTTGTTTATGTAGCTCTAGTATATTGGATTTGCATTGTGACTTTTAGGGTTTGGGATGCCTAAGAAATGTGTAGGTGATTGAACCTTTATGCATCACCTGCCTAGGCAACTATGGGAGCCTGATTTAATCAGGCATATTCTATTTCATTGTGCTTTTTCTCCCCACTGCTTAAATTGGTCACTAACATCTCTCAAATAATTTTAAAATATTTGTTGAGTATGACTTCCATAGAGGATACAGAGGAAGAAAACTACAATGTGTTGAACATGCACAATACTTTATGCCAAGCACACATAGGATATATAATTTAACCCTCAAAACAATTGTGTGAGGGCCCTGTTATCGATATTCCTATTTTATAATGAGGAGACACAGGTTCAAAGATAATAATTAAGTAGCCTAACATCACACAGATCGTAGCATAGCTGCGGTAGAAACCTAAGTCTGTCTAGTTGCAATGTCTATTGCACAGGAATGAATATTAATTTTACTTTAATTTTCTTGAATCTACACAAATTCTGTGCTCCTACTTCTAGGATCATAAATAGGTCATTACTTCTAATTTCTCGGTTAATTGTTCAGTAACTTACTCAGCAAGATTTTGGCGCTGACATCCTAACAGAGTTCTGATATGGGTTTGGTTTTCATCCTCATAGCAGTCCTTCATAGAAATCCACAAAAGGTCTAAAGTGTGCTGATCTTATTCTTCTTCATCTGCCAGGCTTCCTGAGAAATTCTACAAACTCCACACTGGTCACAATCTGAGCAAACATGTTTTTGTAGAAACAAATGTATGGCATACACATCATATAATTCCTCTGCTCAAAACTCTCTAATAAATCTCCATCTTGCTCAAAGTACAAAATTTTTGGCTTTCCAATAACCTAGAGGGCATTACATTACCTGGTCCACCTCCCTTACCTCTCTGGTAGTCCCTTCTCCTGTTTTCTCCCTGGCTCATGTTCTCTGGCCACACTGCCCTTCATGCCTTCCAGTCTTGCACCCAAATCAGAGGCTTTGCATTGGCTGTTTCCTCTGCCTAGTTCCTTCTTCCCCAGATTTGCAGACAGTTTACTCCCTTACCTTCTTCAAGTTTTTGTTCAAAAGTCACTTTCTCAATGATATCTACCCTGATCCCCCTATTAAAAATTATAACCAAACAGTCAAGAATTCTCAGTCTTCTTTACACTACTCAGCATTTTTAGGTAACATTTATCACTTTCTAACAAACTATATTTCAACTGTTTTTTAGGCTCATTATTTATTGTCTGTATCCCTCCACTAGAATATAAGCTCCACAAGGACAGGGATTATTTTAAATTTCATGCATGGATGTATCCCAAGCACCTAGAAACAGTGTATATAAGAGATGCTCAATAAATGAATGAATATGCATGTAAACACACATACATTTGTGAACTCTTAAACACCTGAATCTCTCAGGAGTATCACACAATATTAAGAATTATAATAATTACCTGATTTATGAGTTTAGATTCAACCCACCCTACTTTATAGTTCTTTTTAATCAATAAATTCAACAAGAGTATGTTAGCAGTGAAAAAATAGATCCAGCTGCATACATTCCTTTAAAAGGCACTCAGGAACATTGAACATTTTCTTTTCAGTAGTAAAATGACTTATTTGAATCAGAGACCTTAAAGTCCATTTATGGGGAGGGAAATACTCTCACATAAACTGAAAAGTATATGCAGGTCAACATATAAAGACTGGCCAGGGCTTCCCTGGTGGCGCAGTGGTTAAGAGTCCGTCTGCCGATGCAGGGGACACGGGTTCGTGCCCTGATCCGGAAGGATCCCACATGCCGTGGAGCGGCTGGGCCCGTGAGCCATGGCCGCTGAGCCTGCACGTCAGGAGCCTGTGCTCCGCAACGAGAGAGACCACAACAGTGAGAGGCCCGCGTACCGCAAAAAAAAAAAAAAAAAAAAAAGACTGGTCAGACTGTAGTTTGTATTTTCATCTCTCTCCGGCTGTCTGCGCATCGTTCAGCTTCCCGCTGCCTCTTTAAATCTATGCTCTTTTCTAAGGTGTAGTCCTCTATCTCTCCCAGCTCAAGAGGAAAACAGTCTTCCATCAAACATGGTGCTCAGACTCAGGCTTCCTTAAGCACAGCATCAGATTTATTGCTGGCTTCATCACTTATCAATAAAACCGGCTTACACACCTTGCTCTATCTTGACAGCCGTCTCTCCAGACATCAGGAACCAAGGTTTACATAGACTCTGGACTTTATCTGGGCCCTGTGATGTACAATATCATGGCAACAAGGCCTTTTCTCTTTGTTCTGGGGAAACTTGAGCCGTAATGTGCCAGCCTGGTGTTCATGCTGATTGTGATAAAGAGCAGCACACAGCTTTTTCTCTCGCTCTTCTTTCTCTTCTCTCATTTTTTTCTCCTCTCTCTTTTAAAGAAACAGGTGTTGGCATGGATTAGAGAAAAATTACATCATCTTGAAGAGAAGAGGAGAAATGGAAAGGAGGGAAAAAAATAGGAAAAAAAAGTGGCAACCAGACCCAAATACATTTGCACATATAAAGCTGTTCTAATGAGAGCCAAATTGATTTGACATTCAGTGGCAGTTTGAAGCCAAGAAAAGCAAAGCAGCCTACAAAAGGCCTAGCTCATTGTTTATGGAGTGTCATACTCTATCATCTGTGAGACCAATAACAGGGATGGGGAGGCCTTTAAAGGCAGGGTGTGTGCTGGGAAGGGCTGTGTGGATACCACCAGTGTCAGATCTGATAGACTGATTGAACGTGGCTTCCTGAGCTGAGATGGGGTTTGTCAGATGAGGCGGATATTATCTGCAGATTACACATTAGCCAGCAAATTTATAAAGTATTAGCATTCCTTGAAGATGTGTACAATGCTTAGGGAGGCACATTTTACACTGGTCTAGGGAGAAAAAATTCTCATAAAAATACTAACCAATGAAAGACAGTAATGAATTATATGTCATTCAAATGGAACTATATGCATAATATAACAGAAGCATCATTATCATCACAAAAAGAGTATGGTTCCCTCATAGCAAGCAACGTACACTGCAGGTATGCACATGTATACAGTTGACAGAATGAAAAAAAATCATACTAAAATGGAAATTTTTTCCATTAACTTTATTTTTCAAGAAAGAATGTTTGGTCATTTCAATATTTGTTAACTGGCCAGGGATTTAGCATTCTGCAGCTCACTGTTAAGAATACCTGGGGAGGAATGAGGTGTTTATTAAATGTCAGCACATGACAAGGTGGATTAAATAAGTCTTTCTAGAAATGTGAGAAATGCTAGAGTGTTACAGTCTGTGTACAAAGAAGAGTTCCTCTTTCTCCATCCCCTTCAGCCTCAAGCCCAGTCTAAGTATTATTTTGATATTAGATTCAGTAGAAGATTCAGATAGTAGTGTTTACTTTTGGGCTTCACAAAGGAAAGTTGATTTTATTGCAGGGTATTGCTGAGTGATATCAAATCCAAAATTTCAGCCTCTTTCATCTCAATTTTCTAAACACTTATGGGGTTAAAAATAAAATTTGACCTTAAGTAATCTAGATTTCACTGCGTTTCTCTGGTATAGCACCATAAAATACTGTGCATATGAGACAAAGATTAAATACCAAAATGGTGTCAAAGGAAGCATATTAATACACCATGAATAAATTCAGAACTCCTATTAATTTAAGCACATACATCTTTAATATAAATTCAAAAAGAGAAATGGAAAGTATTATTATTGATAGGAATAACAGTGCAGATTAGAATTTTGTTATGCACATTTATCTCATACAGCTATGAGATCCTTACTTGATATTCCTTGGGACTGGATAGGCCTTGATGCTTCTTTGCCCCATATTGCTGAAGGTCAGGAGGACTGGGGGTTCTGAGGAATTACATGTAAAGAACAACTGGAATTGTTTACCAAGCCCACTGCCCCCTAGTTACCTGCATTCAGATAGTGGGTTACAGGATTTTTATAGAACCCTTATGGAGCATAAACACCTCACTCTAAACCCAAACAGAATCCCTTAGCCTGCACCCTGTGCAGGATATAAGGATGAAAGCTGCGGCAGTGGCCAGGCTGGAACACGGTGTTCAACACACAGCTTCTCTCCCTCCCTGCCACAACCAGACCAATGGAGTCACCACAAGGAGTTCAATTCCACAGACATTTATGCTGGGAATACAAGTTAAATAAGATCCTAGTCTTTACTCTCAAGAAGTTTAACATAATTTACAGAGTTCCAGGCAAGCACAACTCTTACTTTCTCCAAATCTCAGGCCCTCACGCCACCATCAGAGCTTATGCTATCTGGTGGCATATTGTATGCCTCACTGAACAGAGGGATAAACATTTCCTAATAGGGATTTGATGGACCTAGAGTCTCAGAGAGTCTAAGTGGACAGATATGGAAGCCTAAAATTAAAACGGTAACCCTCACGTATGGATTACATGGCTAAGGAAAATAGGGGTTCAAAATAAAAATATAACTAATTGTATAGTGGTTGTTTTCAAAATGCTTTCACATAGGTAATTTACTGTGATAATGTCAAAGAATTTGGCCATTTGATGGGACAGTTAGAATTAGGATCTGATAGATGGATTATAGTTATACTCAATTGTTATGGACTGAATATTTTTGTACCCCCCAAAAGTCATATGTTGAAACCTTACCCACCCCAAGTTGATGATATTAGGATGTGGTGCCTTTGGGAGATAATTAGAATTAGATGAAGTTATGAGGGTGGAGGCTTCATGAATGGGATTAGTGCAATTATAGGAGTCACCAGAGAGTTTGCTTCCCCTCTCTGCTCTCTGCCATGTGACGATACAATGGGAAGCTGGCAGTCTGCAGCCTGGAAGAGAGTCCTCACCAGAACCCAACCATGCTGGCACCCTGATCTCAGACTTCCAGACTCCAGAACTGTGAGAAATGAGTATCTGCTGTTTATAAGACACTCAGTCTATGGTAGTTTATTATAGCAGCCTGAATAGACTAAGACATCAAACTAAAAGAAAGATCTGGCATGATTAGTGTAGACTCCACAGATTGCTCATTAAAAAAATGAAGATCTTCAGGAAGTTCTCTAGCTATAGACAGGATTTGTTCTTATTTAGATCCAGGGGTATACTTTCTATGAATATCAATAACAATAAAAAATGATTTGAATTCTTCTATCTATAGGTATTAGATGACTTTATGAAATATTTTAAGGACAATTTGGGTAAAACCAATCAGTCTATGTGTTCTGTTAGGAAGAACAATTAATACAATGATGCTTCCAAGTCTTTGTCATATAAACTGATCCCTGCTGATTGTTTAAGCTAAAATAGCTATCAAAATCATTCTGCCCTCACTTGAAAATTAAGAGCAACCTGCCTGTGCACCCTTCTACACTATTGGTGAGAATGTAAATTGGTGCAGCCACTATGGAGAACAGTATGGATGTTACTTAGAAAACTAAAAATAGTTATGATCCAGCAATTCCACTCCTGGGCATATATCTGGAAAAGAGGAAAACTCTAATTCAGAAAGACACATGCACCCCAATGTTCATAGCAGCACTATTTACAATAGCCAAGACTTGGAAGCAACCTAAATGTCCATCAACAGATGAATGGATAAAGAAGATGTGGTATATATGTACACTGGAATATTACTCAGCCATAAAAAAGGATGAAATAATGCCATTTGCAGCAACATGGATGGACCTAGAGATTATCATACTAAGTGAAGTAAGTCAGAAAGAGAAAGACAAATATCACATGATATCATTTACATGTGGAATCTAAAAAAATGATACAAATGAACTTATTTCCAAAACAGAAACAAACTCACAGACATAGAAAACAAACCTATGGTTACCAAAGGGGAAAGGGGGTGGGGAGGGATAAATTGGGAATCTGGGATTAACAGATACATACTACCGTACATAAAATAGATAAACAACAAGGACCTACTGTATAGCACAGGGAACTATATTCAATATTTTGTAATAACCTATAATGGAAAAGAATCTGAAAAAGAATATATATATGTATATATATATATATATATAACTGAATCACTTTGTTGTCCACCTGAAACATTGTAAATCAACTATGCTTCAATAAAACACACATACACACACAAAGAGCAACCTGCCTGTGTTCAAATATTGCCTCTGTCTCTTTTTAGCTAGGTAACCTAACACAATTTAATAAGCCATTTTGTGCCTCAATTTCTTCATCTGTAAAATGGGGATACTAAAGGAGGTGCTGTAACGATTAAACAAACAACACTTGTAGAAGGCACTGGACATATATTAAAATAACAATGCTAACAATGATAATAAGTTTTAATTTAAGGAATATTCCAACAACATATCTAAAGCAATTCAATAATTGTTTCACTAGATTTGTAGCGAATTGTTTCTTTTTCAATTTTGGAACCTCTATTTCTTTAATGTTGATGGTAACGTTAGGGAAATATAAAGAATGATGGCAGAAAGTTTACTGAGCATTTCTACTAATCCAATAGTATTCCTTTTAAAAGTCCTGGATTCATTGTACTTACATTGTATCCATCCTCCTACATGTATCTTTTCTGGTACATGAATATGTAGTACTTCATATTGACCAAATTAATAGTCTTTCTTTCTGGTGTGAAATATTATCAGCTCTTTGCGGGGTTTCTCACTATGTATGCTGTCACTGCTTTTCCTCATAAGCCATAGATGCCTTTCTGTAAAGCTGGGCCACCTTATCCTTGGTTGAATTACTTTAAAACCCAATATCAAATAAACCTGTATGTTGCTCTTTTTCAGAAGGAAAAACTATAGATAAAGATTCATGTTTTATTTTCTCAATTTTGTTTAAAAAGTGTCACTGGGCCAAAATACAACAATAATAATAGCTACACTAACTTAGTGCCAGGGAGTAGGTATTATTACCATCTCTACATCACAGATGAGTAGGGAGGAGTGTAGAATAGAAAGGAAGCATCATACAGCTGTTACACAGCCAAAAACAAGATTAGCTCCAATCTCTCAAGCCCTTAACGCCAGTTGTACTGCCTCCTGGGATTATGTCTGAACTGTCACCTCAGAGGAATCAGAACCCTCAGTGGCTAAACAACAAATGGGCATCTCCTAGAGATAACAAACTGCCCTTTCAGACTCAACGATTAGTGACTGTAATTTGTGGCATGTGCAGCTCCAACAAGTTCAAGTGTTACAGAGAGAGATAAAGCAGCGCATTGGAACATTTTTTTGTACATGCTGCGAGTTAATCTTCAGTAGTTGAACCTATATTTTTGGTTATCAAGTTTAGATGAAATGCCTCAATAAACATATAATTAACAATAAAATATGATAAAATAGATAAAAATATCCATCCAAGACCACTGACCTAACCAGAAATCTGACTCTCTATTTTTAAATTTATTAATTCATGTTTAACATGGGTATTTTTTGTAATCCACATGGTTATGCTTAACAGAGTGCTATAGTCTAAATAAGTTTATAAAGTAACATTACTAAGCACTTGGCAAAGTTATTTTGTCATTATTTCCACTCCCATCCCCTTATTTTGCACAGACTGCCATGTTAAGAAATAGTGTGTGAAATAATGGAAGACACCTGAGTTCTAACTAAATTGATTCATGAGCTTGGTGCTCTGGAAGAGATAGTTTAGTGTTGAATCTCAACAAGCTGAAAGCCTTATGCCTCTTCCCAATACAAAGAGATGAATTCCTGTTTGGCAAGCCAGAACAACAGGTCCATTATTCTGACTCTGTTATCACAGTGAAATTTATCATATTTAGATCTCAGATATTTGAAACTTTAGTTATCAGGCAAACAATCTTAGGTCACAGCTTATAACATTGAAACCAAAAAACAAACCAAAACCAAAAAAAAAAAAAAAATGCCCGTGATTAAACAAAATGTCCCCAAATCCATCATCGTAACTTATGCATAGATGAGAATCCTCAGAACATATTTACACTTGCTTTTTCTACAGTTCAAAAGAGCCTTTCTTTCCCCATTTCCAGTCCCACGGTCGATTAAATACAACAAATTAATGGGTGATGGTTGCTATCTGCAGACACATTGAAAGTACAAGAATGTGCTAGTTAGTGGTCTGATAACAAGAGGGAATGTAAAGAAATATAAAAACAACTTGAACCATATTCCCACCTGGGGCCATTTAATGTTGGAGAAAGCAGCTACTTGAAATTCAAACCCCACAGTATTATGTGGATCATTAATATATTATAGAAAACTATAATTTACATCCATGATGATTATCTTGTATAAATAGTATGTCACAAAAATTATGTTCAGTATACTCTTTAAAAGAAGGCAAAAAGTTTTTAATATATTTAAAGAAATATTTCCATACAAAATGCTTCACATATTGGCTTAGCTTTGATATTTAAAGGATAAACACTAAAATAACCAGAATACTCAAATGAAAAAAAATCATGCATTCCCTGAAGGCTCTAGACTATTGTGGTTTTATTAAATACAATTGTTTTTGAAGAATAATACTGGTATGTCTGAACTGGTTGGTGCCCTTAACAGCTCCCTCTCTACCCACAAACAAGGCCAAGTGCTTTCTATAACCACAATTCCAATACATGTTCCAAAAAATATTTCTAAGCTCTATTTCCTACCCACCCTTCCAAATCCACTAGCTCTGGCTTGGTGTCCCTAGTCACTACCCTGTTGCCTTGTTCCTGCTTTGTGTTTCAATTGCTTATTTAGTTTCCAACTCTGGCTTTAGCCCTGGATGTAATTCAGATATCCCATAGCTCCATGCCCCAGAATAGCACTGTCTAAGAGAAATACAATGTGAGCCACATACAAAATTTCCAATTTCCAGTCACTACATTTAAAAAGTAAAAAGAAACAGAGACAATTAACTTTGTAATGCATTGTATTTAGCCCAATACACTGAAAACAATCATCATAAAAATATTAATGAGTTTTTTTACATTTTTTCAATTCTAAGTTGGAAATCTTGTGCGTCTTTTACACTTATAATATATCTCATTTTGGACTAGCTACACATTTCAAGTGTTCAATGGCTACCTGTGGCTAGTGGTTACCATATTGGACCATGCAGCTATAGAGCACTTAGGTCATAATCACTCTCAACTCCCAGAACTCCCACCCTGGCTGGAGCTTCAGATTACCTAATGGTCTCTGAGGGTAGTTCTTAAAGTATGCCACATTATTGGCTAGAGGTTCCATGTATGCATTGGTATGTACCTAATAATAATCTCATTTTAAACAACTTTGTCTTTTATAAGTTTCACACCAAAACACTTTCAAATCTGTTTTTCTTCCAATGGCACCCACATCAACTATGTGATGTAGATAAAGCAGGCATGAATATCCCCATTTTATAGGTAAGGAAACTGAGACTCAGAGAAACTTAGTGATTTATTTAAGGTAGCCCAGCAAAGATAACAATTCAAGGGGAAGTTTGTGATTTCTAGTTTACAGCTGTTTCTACAATTCCTTATTACTCCTTAAACAATTAGAGGATGAATCTATTTACTTTCTTGGATGCAAATTCCCAAATAATGCAGACATCTGGTCATCAGTAGCCTAACTCTCTCTCTTGAGCAATGATATCAAATATATATTGAAACATGCACAGTCAACCCAGAGATATCAGGGATAATAGAAGAAAGTCTGCGTGAAATATGTGGGAAAGAGGTTTTCTTTTCATGTATAAGTAAAACTAACACTTGGGCAATGATTAAATCACATTGAGAAACCTCAAAGACACATAAAAAGGGAAATTCTTTGGGGGTTTGCTTATTGTTTATTTTTCAGAAATGAAGTGATCTAAAAAGAGAGGACAAGTTCATTCAGTTATAGCTTTCATATAATTACCACAAACTCTAATGCAATGTAGACTGTAGGTCTGCTCAATGTACATTTCTGTGCTTGCCAAATTATGTTTGGCAGTGTGGTCAAGCAAGAACAGATGCACACTGGGCCGAGTTTTCTTGGGCTGTTCAATAATTAGGAGGACCATGTATTATAATAAACCACATCCCCTTGGCTAAGATTTGGATGCAAATTGCACACTAATTCACTTCCAAGTTTTTTGGAAGCTCACCAAGAGAGATGAAAATCAGGGAAATATACTGTTTACTTCAGGAAATTTGTTTAAAAGTAAATATGGCTCATTTATAAGAGGCGTTGGGGAACTCCATAAGAAATGTAACAATAGCTTTTTTCAGGTTCCATTCAGCAGGAATAAAGAAATCCTAAGAGGCTCCTTTGAAGAGGTGTCCTGTGTTAAATGCCAGTTCTAACCATCTTCTTATGAACGCATTGGAAGAGTTCTAAGTGGATGATAAACACTCATATTTGTAAAATATCATGTTGCTCAAATGGATGGTGAAATAAGTTCACCCTCAGTGAATGAGGCCTTGTCAATATTTTATGCTACTAACTGATAGGTAGCAGTCTGCCTCAAATTTGGAAGTGGGTGGGTTGAAACTTTTTTTCTGCAAAGCCAAAATATCCATTATAATAAAAGCCCTTGCATCACTTCAACTGGTATTGCTTAGTAATCCAACAATTGCAAATACTATCTAGAAGGAGGTATTTTTAAAAAGGCAAGACCTAAAAGACCAAAGTCTATGCCATATTCCCTGCGTATCTTTTTCAACTTGCAGAGAGAAGCCAATGCCTTTCAGCATCACTCTTGTTCTTAGATGAAATTACATCCAATCATGTTGTTAAGAAGAACTGCATGTGTGTTCTCAGTCTCATTCCCCAAATTACATGTTTTGACTACTTACTTTAGTTGAATATTAGCTCAGTCACTGACCTGGGTCTTTGTATGCCAACTGTGTCAACACAGAGATACACTGCCTGAATCCTCCTTCCAGGCAGGACTTGCTGCCCAGCTGTGGGGAATGCAGTCAGCAGAGAGCCTGAAGCTGTCACCTTTTCAGGATCTGTCTCAGTTACAGAGAGCCACTTCACCTGAGGTCATGCCCTCTGAGGGTTGTCTACATTTGATGACTGAGTAAGGCCACTGGGTACAGCTCAGGATGACTCTGCAAAGCAATACTGCATCGAGAGCTTGAGTCCACTTAATCCTTCACTTTTCTTTCATAGGTGTCAATCCTTAACAAACACCCTAAATTCCATCTCATCATCTGCCTTCAGAAAGCCTAGCCTGCAGTCAAGCTTCTGCTCATGTCAGTGCCCTTCTGCTCAACCTGGGTCTATGACACAAATGCTACCACTTGATCATGTCCTCCAACTGGACTGAATATTCCAGCCTCTCATCTTGGCATCCATTCAGGATTCACAGTAAATCACTCCTTTCAGCAGAGCTCCCAACACTTTATGACCTGATCCAATCAGTCACTTGACATCATTCTCAGGCTAGTGTCTGCAGAAATGGTAATACAGACTCCTGTAGTGGATTCATAATGGTAGTGAATAATCATTTTCTAAGTTTTTATTTTGAGATAATTGTAGATTCACATGCACTTTTAAGAAGTAATTCAGAGAGGTCCCAAATACCCTTCAGCCAGTTTCCCTTAATGGTAACATCTTGCATAACTAGAGTACAATGTCACAACCACTAAATTAAGATTGATAAAATTCACTGACCTTGTTCAGATTTCATTAGTTTTATATGCATTCATTTGTGTCTGTGTATGTATGTAATTCTATACAATTTTATCACATATGTCGATTGGTGTGATCACCCTAACAGTGAAGATACAGAACAGTTCCATCCCAAGGCTTCCTGGTGCTACCATTTATAACCACAGCAGTGTTTCTTCCAATTCTCCTCCCTAAACCCTGGAAACCACTAATATATTCTCCATTTCTATAATTTTGTCATTTCAAGACTGTTATATAAATGAAGTCATCCAGTATATAACCTTCTGAGAGTGACTTTTTTCACTCAGTATAACTCCCTTGAAATCCATCCAAAGGATGTAGCAATAGTTCTCTTTGATTGCTGAGCAGTGTTCCATAGGAAGCATGTACCAGTTTGTTTAACCATTCATCCACTGAAGAACATTTGGCTTATTTCTACTTTTTTGGTTATTAAGATAAATCTACTTTGAATATTCATGTATAGGTTTTTGTGTGAATGTACATTTTCATATCTCTTGGACAAATGCCCAAGAGTGCATTCACTTGGTCGTATGGTAAGCACACATTTAGCTTTGTAAGAAATTGCCACACTCTTTACCAGAGTGGCTGTACCATTTTAAATCTGCACCCGGAGTGAGTGAACCAGTTTCTCTACACCATTGCCAAGATTTGGTGTTATCATTATTTTTTATTGTAGCCATTCTGAAAGGGGTGCATGATATCTCATTGTGGTTTTAATTTGCCCTTCCCTAACAGCTAATAATGGTGAACATCTTTTCATGTGCTTATTTGCCCATCTGTTTATCCTCCTCAGTGAAATGTCTGCTTATGTATTTTGCCCATTTTCTAATGGGATTATTTGCATTATTACAGTTGCGTTTTGAAAGTTCTTTATAGATTCTGGATACAAGTTCTTTGTCATAAATGTAGTTTGCAGATATTTTCTCCTAGTCTAGAGTTTGTCTTTTCATTCTCTTAACAGAGTATTTGGCAGAGAAAAAGTTTTAAATTTTGATAGGGTCCAATTTATCAATTTTTGTTTTAATGGATTGCGCTTTTGGTGTCTGAGAAATCATTTTTCATTATGACTTTTTTTTCATTTTTGAATGTGTAATAAGAATTTTATTTTACCTTTTACAAGTTAGTATATGTACAAGGTAAAAATAAAATTCAAACAGTCCTGGAAGGTATAAAATCAACAATGTATGTGTTTTTATGGAGCATATACAAATTATTTTTTAAATCAAAAAGCAGGAAGCTTTACAAAGTGAAAAAATTATAAAAGACAGCCAGCTTGTACAACAGTGAATATAATCCCATATTTTATTACAGAATATTTGCAGATGATCTATTTCTTTCCAATTCAATGAGATTCATGGTTAACTTATGAATGGGGATAGCTCACATTGCATTCAATATTTATTCATTTATTCATTCAACCAATATTTTGAACAATTACTACATGCTGGGCATAACCTGTCTCACTTTCATTCCAAAACCCTTAATGATGTAGTTTTACATCGATCTTAAACCAATGGTATTTCTTTTTTGTTTTTTGTTGTTGTTGTTGCGGTACGCGGGCCTCTCGCTGCTGTGGCCTCTCCCGTTGCGGAGCGCAGGCTCCGGACGCGCAGGCTCAGCGGCCATGGCTCACGGGCCCAGCCGCTCCGCGGCATGTGGGATCTTCCCGGACCGGGGTATGAACCCGCATCCCCTGCATCGGCAGGCGGACTCTCAACCACTGCGCCACCAGGGAAGCCCCAATGGTATTTCTTTTACACTGCATTAAGTCCGCAGAAGATGTAAAGTTAAAAACTTTCAGTTTTGTTCTAAAGCAATTCATAATTTGTTAGAGGTAAAGGAGCAGTATCTGTTTTGTGATGGAAAAAGGTCAGCAGTAGGTGTCAAGTGATGGCATAATTTACTACAAAGGCAATTGATATGTTATGTATTTAATAAACTGTTCAAATGTAAAAATTATTGACAGCACCAAGCAATTAAGTTGAGGCAAAGCTGAGAAGATATGATAGCTTCCAGAAAAGCCTTAATAATGTCAATTAGACAATGGAATGAAACAAAATTGAGACCAGATGAACATAAAGTAATACACAATGGCAGGAAATTTTTAATTATATCTGTATACATGTGGGTTCTAAATCAATTGTAATCATTCAAGAGCAAAGAGACATCATTACAAGTCAATCAAGAAAACAATAATAACAGTGGTCTTTAAAAGTGAGTGGGACTTTAGATTGTGCAATGGTAAAAAAAATAATGTGGAGAATATTTTGCTACTAACTATATTGCCATATCAAATAGTGAATTCAAATTAGTATTCTTACCTACCAAGCACTATCTAAGTTCATCAAGATTTAATAGCATTAAGCATATTATTGAAAATAGGTAAAATAATATTGTTTCAATAATAGTTAATAATATATTTTCTAGTAATCTCAAAGTGTTTTGCAAATAAATTCATTTTGTAAAGGAAAATACTACAGAGAAAAGAAGTTTCTACAAGTCAATGGAACAATAATATGTAAATCTGGCAACTGTGGAGTGGACACATTTAACCATACAGAATGGAGAAACAGAGAAAGCCAGTCCACAGAGACTGACAGAGAGATGCAGATATAAGAGATAGGGAAAGAAAGTATTGCCTGGGATGCTGAAGGTTATAAATTCCTTATTCCTAAATCTTGGTTGTATTCTTTGCCTTGAGTTTTTTTTATATGCCCTTCTATACAATAAATTCCCCCCTCCCTTTTATTTTTCATTTAAAACATATTATGCCCAGCCATGATAAAATACTAGGTACTCGATTTACCCCATATCAGTAAGCAACTTAAAAAAAAGACAGACAAAAGAGACAGAAAAAAAAAACACACACACACACTGAACAACAGGAAGCACTAAACAGTGATCCCTGAGAGAGTAGAAACAAATATTTGATCCCAATAAATGCCTTAGCTCACTATTTGAAGAGATTTTCCAGGTCACCGCACAAGGAGGGGACACCAAAAAGAGACTGCAGTCTTGCTGAGTTTCAGAGAAATAATTCAGAGTTTGGGGAGGCCAAAGTGCGTATAATTTTCAGAGCAAAGAACCAAAGAAGGAGGAGGTTGCCACTAACAGGAAGAATGCAGGAGAGCTCCAGAAAAATTCCTCTTGAGTCATTGGCTGGGTACTGATCTGCACATGAGTGTGAGGCCAGGAAAGAAACCACCAGAAAAGATGAGGCAAATCAAATCCTTGAAGGCTAAATTGGCCCAGAAATAGGTTCCATTCTCAGCATAGTAGGAAAACTTCCTAATACATAAAGGGGGTAGAGTCTTCAGAAGTATACTACCTAAATAGTGATAGCAAATTAACCTAGACTAAAGAATGTCTGCACTCATGTTAACAAATCTTGAAAGGAAACCCCAAAGGATAAAATTGGATCCAAGTAACTTAACTTTATCCCAGAACCAAGCTCCCAAATATTCAAAGTATTACCCCCCCAAAAAAATCCACAAAACAACAACCTAAAATCCTAGCTAGCTTCCAATCAAAATTTACCAAACATGCAAAGAAACAAGAAAATATGACCTAAAACCAAGAGAAAATTATTAGAAACATAACAAAAATTACACAAATAGAATTAGTTTAAAAAATAGAATGTTAAAACAGTTAAAATATATATACTCCATATGTTAAAAAAGCTATAGGAAATTATGAATATTTTGGAGAGGGAAATGGAAAATTAAAAAAAAAATTAAATTTCTAGGGATGAGAAATAAAATACATGAAATAAAAACTACACCAAATTAGATTAAGAATAGAATAAGCTTTACAGAAGAAAAAGTCAGTGAACTTATAAACAGAGCAATGTAAATTACACAAAATGAAACACATAGAGAAGAAAAAAAGTGAAATTAAAATAAAAAAGAGCACCAATGGATTGTCGGAAAATAACAAGAAACTTAACATAAGGGTAATTGACATCCCAGAATGGCGTCTGGGAGGGCAGAAAAAATATTTGAAGTAATAATGGCTGAAAAAACTCCAAATTTGATAAAAACCATAAATCCACAAATCCAATAAGCTCAGCAAAAGTCAAGCAGAAGAAGGGGGCTTCCCTGGTGGCGCAGTGGTTGAGAGTCCACCTGCCGATGCAGGGGACACGGGTTCGTGCCCCGGTCCGGGAGGATTCCACATGCTGCGGAGCGGCTGGGCCCATGAGCCATGGCCGCTGAGCCTGTGCATCCGGAGCCTGTGCTCCGCAACGGGAGAGGCCACAACAGTGAGAGGCCCACATACCGCAAAAAGAAAAAAGAAAAAAAAAAAAAGTCAAGCTGAAGAAAAAAAAACTATACAAAGGCATATCATAATAAAATTAATATAAACTTTAGGTGTGTGGGGGGGTCAGTCACAAAGGCAGCCAGAGGGAAAAAAAGACACATTGTGTACCAAGGGAAAAGAATGCACTTCTCATAAGAAACCATGCAAAGCAACATAGAAGACAATGGAATATCTTTAAAGTACCAAAAAAAAACAAAAACCACCTGTCAACCTAGAATTCTATACCCAGCAAAATATATTTTAAAATTGAGGATGAAATAAATAGCTATTAAGGCTTACCAAAGCTGAAAGAATTTATCCCCAGCAGACTAGAACTACAGAAAATACTTAAGGAAGTTCTTCAGGCAGAAGGAAAATAAATCTAGATGGAAATGTAGATCTACTCAAAGAAATGAAGATCACAGGAGAGGTAAGTATGTGACCAAATATAAAAGATTTTTTTTTCTCTCCTTAAAGCAAAAGTAATGATCACATATTTTGGGGCTGGTAGATCTGGAAGTACAATGTATTATAAATATAGCACAAAGGCTGGGAGGGACAAAATGAAAATACATGATTACAAGTTTCTTACATCATATGCCAAATGATATGACATTATTTGAAAATAGACTGTGATAAATTAAAAGTATATAATGTAAACTCTACACTGACCATAGAGAAAATGAAATAAAGACACATAGCTAACATGATAATAGTGGAATAAAATAGATTTATTAGAAAAAAAAAAGTAATCTGACTAGAAAAAGTAACATAGAAAAAAAGAAACAAAGAAAAGATAGGATAAATAAATCATAAATAGCAAGGTGGCAGATTTAAACCTGACTATACCAATACTCATATAATAGCTTATACTCATATAATACAATAGCTCAGTGATGGAAAATTTTATTATTTGACTGTTGTGATGTTTTCACGGGTGCATATATAAGTCAAAAGAGATCTAATTGTATACTTGAAATATGTACAGTTTATTGTGCTTCAATTATACCTCAATAAATTTGTAAAATAGGTAATGAGAGAAGATAGAAAAAGAAAGAAAATAATGCAATTTTAAAAAGTCTCAAAAATATAAAATACTTAGAAATAAATTTCCAAATATTCCAAGTAAAAGGCATACATTATTAAATTACATGAAAAATAAACAATGCCAACTTTATACTGTATTAAGGAAATTCACTTGATATATAAAGTTATAATATGTTAAAAGTAAAAGCATACCAAAAAGATATACCATGAAAACACTTGTCAAAGAAAGCAGAAGTGGCTATACTAATATTAGACAGAGTGGACTTCAGAACAATGAATATTACCAGGAATAGAGAGGGAAATGATGATGATGATTGAGTCAATTTTTCAAGAGGGATTAATTATTATGTTTTTGTACTTAATATCAGAGATACAAAGTACATGGAGCAAAATCTGATAAAACATGGACAAATCCATAATTATACTTAGAGATTTTAATACTCTCAATAATTGATAAACAAGTTAGAGAGAATATTAGTATGGCTATATAAGACTTGAACAACACTATCAACCAACTTAACTAAGTGTATGTTTATACAATACTCTAAAGCAAGAGTAAAATGCATATTTTTTTCAAGTGCACATAAATCATTTAGGAAGGATAGACCATTTTTTGTCTTCAAACAAGACTCAATAAAACTTAAAAGATTGAAAAAATACACAGTATGTTCTCTGATCACACTGATTTACATTAGAAATCAAATTTTAAAAATAATATCTGGACAATCCTAAAATATTTTAAGTTAAATGACACACAGCTAAGTAAATCCTAAGTCACAGAAGAAATCACAACATTAATTAGAAAATTTTTGTAACTATGAAAATTAATATACAATATAACAATATTTCTGAAGCAGTGCTTAGAGGAAAGTTTATAGCATTAAATACTTAGGTTGGGAAGAATCCAATCAACAATCTAAGCTTCCACCTTAAGTAATTAGAAAAAGAAGAGAAAATTAAAATGAAGTAAGGAGAAGAATTGATATCATAATGATCAGAGCAGAAGACAATAAAATATAAATGGAAAAACACTAGAGAAAATCAGAGCTGCTTCTTTGAAAAGAACAAGACAACTGATAAACCTTTAGTCATGCTTATCAGGAAAAAAAAGAGAAGACACAATTTACCATTATCATGAATGAGAAACAGGACATCACTACTGATTCTATAGTCATTAAGAGATTATTAAGGTAATTTTATGAACAACTATATGATAAATAATTTGATAACAAAGATAAAATGGGCAGTTTCCTTGAATAACATGAACAACCAAAACCCACTCAAGTAGAAATAGATAAGCTGAATGTTCTTATATATCTATTAGAAAAATTAAATTATTACTTTAAAACATCCTACAAAGGAAACTCCAGGCCCAGATTACTTCACTGGTGAATTCTACAAAATATGTAAAAAGGAAATAAAACCAATTCTGCACAAACTCTTCCTAAAAGTAAAAGAGGAGAGAATTCTTTCTAACTCAAACAAAGAGACCATCCTACCTTGATACAAAAACCAGAAAAATAAATTATAAGAATGACCACTCTTATCACTTTAATTCAGTAATATAGTGGAGATCCTAGTCAGGGCAATCAGGCCAGAAAAAGAAATAAAAGGCTTACAAATTGAAAATGAAGTAAAGCTGTCTATATTCGCTGACAGCACAATCATCTGAATTGAAAACCCTAAGGAACCTACCCAAAAAAGCTATGGAATAAATAAGTGAGTATAGCAAAGCCATAGGATACAATGCAAAATAGTATTTCTACATACTAGTTGTATTTCTATATACTAGCAAATTGAAAAAAAGATCAATTGCATTTCTATACACTAGGAGTGAGCAATCAGAATCTGAAATCACAAAAATGTTTCTTTAAAAATTGAACATTCACATGCCATACAACCAAGCCATTCCACTTCTAGGTACTCACCCAAGAGAAACAAAGGCATATGTCCTCACAGAGACTTGTACACCAGTGTAATTCACAGCTTTATTTGTAACCACTGGAAACTGGAAACAACCCAATGTCCATCAATGGGTGAAGAAAGAAACAAATCCTGGTGTAGCATTACAATAGAATACTACTGAGCAATAAAATGAAATGAATTATTCATACTTGCAACAACATAGATAAATCTTGATATCATTATGTTTTGTGAAAGCAGCCAAAAGTGATACTATTAGATGATTCAATTTACATAAAATTCTAGAGCATACAGACTAATCTACAATGACAGAAGGTAGGTTAGTGGTTGTCTGGGGCTATGGGTGGGGAAAAGGATCAAAGGGCATAAAGAAATTTTGAAAGGTGATGGTAATGCTTTTTGTCTTGATTGTGATGATAGTTTCGTAAGTGCATAAATAAGTCAAAACTGATAAAATTGCATACATTACATATGTGCATTTTGTTGTACTTCAATTATACCTCAATAAATGGGTGGAAAAAATAACTAAAAGAGATATAAAAACACAGAAAATAATTCAATTTAAAGTAGGCTTTAAAATATGAAATACAAAAGGGACAAATTTTGTAAAAAAATCCTAGAGTAATGGAAATAAAAATAAACAAATGGGACCTAATGAAACTTCAAAACTTTTGAACAGCAAAGGAAACCATAAACAACACAAAAAGACAACCCTCAGAATGGGAGAAAATATTTGCAAATGAATCAATGGACAATGGATTAATCTCCAAAATATATAAACAGCTCATGCAGCTCAATATTAAAAATACAAATGACCCAGTACAAAAATGGGCAGAAGACCTAAACAGGCATTTCTCCAAAGAAGACATACAGATGGCCAAGAAGCACATGAAAAGCTGCTCAACATCACTAATTATTAGAGAAATGCAAATCAAAACTACAATGTGGCATCACCTCACACCAGTTAGAATGGGCATCATCAGAAAATCTACAAACAACAAATGCTGGAGAGGGTGTGGAGAAAAGGGAACCCTCTTGCACTGTTGGAGGGAATGTAAATTGATACAGCCACTATGGAGAACAGTATGGAGGTTCCTTAAAAAACTAAAAATAGAATTACCATATGATCCAGCAATCCCACTACTGGGCATATACCCAGAGAAAACCATAATTCAAAAAGACACACGCACCCCAATGTTCATTGCAGCACTGTTTACAATAGCCAGGTCATGGAAGCAACCTAAATGCCCATCGACAGATGAATGGATAAAGAAGATATGGTACATATATACAATGGAATATTACTCAGCCATAAAAAGGAATGAAATTTGGTCATTTGTAGAGATGTGGATGGATCTAGAGACTGTCATACAGAGTGAAGTAAATCAGAAAGAGAAAAACAAATATGGTATATTAACACATATATGTGGAACCTAGAAAAATGGTACAGATGAACCGGTTTGCAGTGCAGAAATTGAGACACAGATGTAGAGAACAAACATATGGACACCAAGGAGGGAAAGCGATGGGGGTGGGGGTGGGGGTGGGGGTGTGATGAATTGGGAGATTGGGATTGACATGTATACACTGATGTGTATAAAATTGATGACTGGGCCTCCCTGGTGGCGCAGTGGTTGAGAGTCCTCCTGCCGATGCAGGGGACACGGGTTCGTGCCCTGGTCCGGGAAGATTCCGCATGCCGCGGAGTGGCATGTTAATGTAATATTGAAGATCCCACATGCCGCGGAGAGGCATGTTAACGTAATATTGAAAAACTACAAAATGATAGTTTCCTCTTTGTCAGTCTACTTATAAGCAAAGAGTAGTGGGTAAGAAGGGAGATGAGGAAAAGTTGTTAAACTGTTTGAATTTATGTGTGTCAGAAACAAGATCCCTCCAGGTAGCAAGAGTATGTGCCAGGGTAAAATCTAGTTAATAATCAACCCTAGAAATCAGTGAGATAGCAAGAATGAAATAGCTGAGGGTTTGTTTTTATTGTATACCCTGATTTCCCCCAACTGAATGCTGGAAATCAGGATGTATTGCATCTGAAGGAAAATCACAAAGCAGGCACTTTGAAAATAACTCTTTTATTATTACAAAAGTAATGCATGTTCATTTTAGAAAAAAGAGTTAAACACACACACACACACACACACACCAAAAGAAAATAAAAATTTTCATAGTTCCACCACCCAGAGATAATTACAATTAATACTTGGGTATCAACCATCTATGTGCTGACCCATCCATAACACCAAAATGGAAGCAGGCAGTACATATTGTTTGTGATCTTGAGAAGTACATTCTCTTGGTAATATATGGATGCCTCTGCTGTTCCAGCTATTATGCAGGATGAAATTCAGCAAGCCTTAATTAAAAATGTGGTCCCAAAGAAATGTAAGAGTAGATTCCTAGCCAAAAAGAGTTCACTTACACCAAATATGTATGTTGAGAGTTTGGTAACCTGATTTATCTGATTACAACAACCACAATTGAACTGTGTCTTTTCCTCCTTGTCACCTTGTATTCTAAACATAAGGATACCATTTTTAATGGCAATGTCTTACTTTTTATTTATCTCCAGTTCTCTCCATTGGAAACTACAATTTCCCACTTAGTTGCAAAATGGATATTAATTACCAGCAGAGATCAAAGGATCAAAATTTACCATCCTTACAGAAATTCAAGCTCCTTCCTACTTTTTCATGAGTCTTTGTCCCTAAACTGTAGCAGTAATGACTTTCTCATATTAAAAAAAAAAATACTATACAAACAGAAATTATTATTGTTGCTCATTCTTACTGTCTTTTTTCCACAACCATAGGGAGCCAAATTACTAATTCTTTATTGGATTTGTCATTGGAAATGTTGCCAACGTGGAATTAAAAAGAGAAAACAATCGAGCTTCCTAAGAGCACAAATCCTCGAATTAACTCTAATAATTAAGGCATCTTGGGAAGGGCTTCAATGACAGGATAAACTCATCTGTCCCTAGCACAGGACCCATATCAATTACGCTGGGCATGAGGAGGCTGGTACACAACAAAAGGAATCAAAATACAGAGGCTGACAATCTAGACAAAGCCTGACTCTGGTCAAAGGCAGCCTCTCCAAGTGTTATCTTTAAGCCAAGTGGTTTTAAATAAGTTTAAATACCAATAGGGGGTTAATTTGGACCCAATTTGATCTTATTTCTGAATTAATGCTTTTAAAATCTGCTTTTATAATTTCTGCTTATCAAGGATTGCCCTTCTGGTATGAAAACTGAGCCAAGACTCAGTTATCAAATACTATGAAGGGTTCTGTTAATTAGATAGTTTATCTGTGATGAGTTGTTGACACTGAGATGATGTGTTAAATAATTTTAAAATATTCTGTGGGGCACTAACTTGGTGGCTCAAAGCACTGTTCTTCCACTTTTCAGACCCTGATTTGAATCAAACTAGAAGCTCTTAGTAAAAATTAATGTGATGGTTGTAACACATTTCTTAAATATAGAATCATTCATATCTCAAAATTATACATATGAGAGAATAAATCTTCTGGCATTCTTTATTAGGCTGCTCTAGACCATCCTAATTCCACCTCTCTCACATGCTGGTTGGTCTTTAACTGCTCAGTACAGACTGCCAGGAAATTCATCCTTGCTGTTATTAAACACAATTCTCAGGATTTGCTCTTTTCATAGTGTTTCTTTTAAAAGCTTTTTTGGTGATTTTTCCTCTGGCTTCTCTTTGTACCTTCAAATCAAGCAACCCAGGAGAAATCTCAGAAAATGAAATATTTTTTCCCATGTAGGTAAATTAAAGCTCCAGCTGTTAAGGTTTTTTTCTTTCTGTCTGTCAATTTTCTTTTTCTAGTTATAGTCTGTGACAGCAGAGGCTAAGAACAGTCCACAGGGAATGGCTTGGAGCCTTAGAACAAGCTGGTATCTTTGTATTTTCCAGAAGAAAAAATATTGGACACTAGTCTTTAACATCAGGAAAGCTGCTAATTAATGAACCCATAATTGTTAAAAGCACAAATCACTATTATCTATGGAATTTCATTTTAAGTTCCATTTTAAATATTGATTTTTATTTATAATTTTGTTTAAATTTTTGCTATTTTCTTTCCTCACTAATTCTCTAAGACACATGGTATACTAGAACAGCTGTGTCTCATGGAATCTGGAGCCCTAAGCCTTCCTTGTCTTTAATTTAAATTAATGGCCATAATGTGTTCAACCATTATGCATGTGGCTCAGAAGAAGAGATGGCTCTTCCAAGGTAGTGAAGATCTCTGCAAGTCACTAACCTCAGAGAAATGCTGAGTTCAGATCCCAGTGTTACCAATGTCTGTGTCGCCTCAGGCAAGTTGACTCCCTCGGCCTTGGTTTTTATATTTGTAAATAAGGAGATTAGAATCCATAAATATCCCTTTCAATTCTAATATTTTATGATTCTTTTCATCAGAGGGGCTTACTCTTGTGAAAGAATAAGAATGGAGCTCACATGAGAAAAAACTTGGCAAGCAGCCATTCTAAACTGGCTTTGTTCAGTTTCTTCAGAGGAGGTTTTGGAGAAAATTATCAGAAAAGAAAGGAGAACATTAGGCATCAGGTAAAAGGAAAGAACACTAGAAAACGAGGAGGTATCTTGTTCTAGTCACAGTTGTGCCATTAGCAACTTAGTAATCATGAACAAGTTATGGAATTGAAACCTCTGAGGCCAAAGATTGGACTCAAAATTGAAGAGTTTTGATTTTATTATCTCTTAGTCTCTTTCAGTACAAAAATTCTATGATTCTACAAAATGTCCCAAAAGTCATGGAGGAGGTGTACCTGAAAATGTTCTAACAACTATTGACAATGAACTCTGCTCTTTTGATCCAGGCTGGAGAATGTTGTTCAAAAGCATGCTGTCCCAGACTGTCAACTCAGAAGCAAAACATTAGCTTGGGGACCCTAAAGAAATGCTAAGGGTAAATTTCTGAATCTATAACATCTTAGTTATCATAATGGCAATTTCCCTCATGCCTACTCCAAGAGTTAAGGATTATAAACAAAGCTGTTCCACGCATTTCTTTTATTCCACTTCGTGATTTCTTCTGTCCACTTCTTTACCCAGAATATAGCTGAAATAGCTAATAAAAATCAAGAAACAACTAAAAACATTAAGTCTTAGTGGTACATCGCAGGACCTTAGGGCATGTGAAGTGCTTGCTCTTCCTGCAAACCTTCCTAGACCCACTAGGCACTCTCTACAACACTGAATTTGGCAAAGCAACTATAATACTAATGCATCCTAGCCTTTTAGCAAGAGAAATATCATCATTAATATTTTTCAAGTTCTAGTCCAGTTAATAAATCTGAAAGAACCAAGTATCAAAGAGAAAAAAATGCCAAAATAATGGTAGTAGGAAGGACAACTTCCAGATTTCAATAATTTACCAAGTGAAAAATATAAAAGGTAGTGGGATTTTTTTTCTCCTGAAACATCAAGTACTGGACACTGCCCAAGGTAAGACTATGAAGGCAGATGGTGTCATCATCCATTCCAGATAGTCAATTCTGCTTTTTTTCTGATCGCCTCCTTGGAACCCAGCCAAATGCTTTCCTTTTTTCTTTGGGACATTGACCCTTCCCCTTAGTGTCTGGAACCTCCACTTTTTGCAACCCCTACTTATAGGATAAGCAGCATCTTCCAATAGCCCATGCTTTGAATCACAGTAAAGAAGATGGAGATTCTGGTCCCAATTTTCTATGAACCTTATATGCTACCTGGGCCAAATCCCTTTAACCAACTCCTAGTGTCATGCTTTGATTTTCCTTTCATTGGTAAGATAATAAGTGGCAACATTTGAATGCACTTAAATATGCATTAATGATTATAACACATTGTGCCCAGAACATGAAACTCACAGCTAAAACTTTCGTTAATGAATAAATAAGAAATCTGTACTTTAAATTTTGATCCATAGAGCTCTTGAACCACAGCAAACAACCAACTTATCTTAGCCTCCTACACAACTCTACCACTTCCCAAATGGGAAACTGGAACAGAGGTTAAGGGAATTTCCCTAGGCTACAGTTCAGGTTCAGAGGATAACTTCTTTGCTCAACGTAAGTAATTCAATTTAAATTTTCCCAAGTCAAAAGATTTCCAATATGAATCTCTAACGTATACAGAGCACCCACCATGCATGGGAAAATAAATCTCAAAATACTCATTATTTGAAAATCAGCAATAACCTAAACTAGGTTATAATGCCAAAAACTGTTCCCTCAAAATAAGCTCTCATGTTGTACTCCCAGTGCTTGGTACATAGTATGGACTTTGCAAATGTATGCTGAATGGATGATGGATGGTGGTAGTCTTAAATAAGTTAGCAAGAAGTTGGGAACTGACAAAAGTGGATGGTCTATAGAACTATTATAAAGATAAAAATTTTTTAAGTTGGTAATTGGATGCAGAAAATATGTTGAAGAGGGGGGAATAGAGGGATTTCCTGGTTTCTGACTTACGTGACCAGATAATGCCATTCAATAAGATAAGAAACACAGTTAAGGGGGAAGTAGGTGAGTTGGTGCATAATGAGTTCAAGGTTAGATGTGCTAAATCAAAAGGTTTGTGAACATCAAGGAGATTCATTCAGTAGGAAACTGGATATATAGATTTGAGCTTAATATAGACATTTTTTACTTGGAGCTCACCATCATGTAAGTGATAACTGAAGTTATATCCATAAATGAAATAAACCAGGAATAACTGTAGAATAGTTTATCAATGTCCAGTATAATTTTAAATGGTTGGAAGGGAGAGCCAATAAATGGTTGTTAAATTTTTACTTTTTTAAGGACATTAAAAGTATACATAAGTAGCCATGTACTATCACTATTATTTCATAGAAGAAGTAGAAGACATTTCAGCTTTTAAAAATATGGATAACATAGTCTTAAAAAGAAGGATAATTTTTCTAATTAACCAATTAAGGCACATAAAATGCTCACTACATTGTCCTTTATCACAAAATGACTCTATCATGAAATGATATCATTTACAGGCCAGCATTTGGGAAACACTGATACTGGTGAAAAGGAACACCAAGGACAGATGCCCAGGGAACACTCATCTTTAAGGGTTCATCAGAGGAGAGGAACCCACAAAGGAGACTGCTTCTAATGGAGAATCAGGAAGCAAAGCCAGGGAAGTGTGGTGTCCTAGAAGGAGGGAGAGAAAATATTTCAAGGAATACATGGTCAACAGTTCAGATGCCACTGAAAGATCCAATAGATTTATTAACAAACAGTTTACTGATGTTCTGAGTAAGAATGGTTTAACACTGAAATTACATGATATGAGGACTTCATCTCAGGGTTGACTCAGACAATACAGTCTTTTGTTATGACTCCTAAATTCAGGTCAATAAGTATCTGTTGAGTGCTCAGTGTGCCCAAATCAATTTAACAGGTCCCCTGAGAGATTAAAAGATTAATAACAACTCTATCCTGAAGAAACTTGTAGTCTCAGAGGAGAGATAAGAAATGAACATAAAAGTCTATGGAATAACTCCAAAGATACACAAATGGCCAACAAGCACATGAAAAGATGCTCAACATCATTAGTCATTTGGGAAATGCAAATCAAACCCACAAGAGATGTTACTTCACATCCACTAGAATGGCTACAATTAAAACACACACACACACACACACATATACACACACAGAAAATAACAAATGTTGGTGAGGATGTAGAGAAATTGGAGCCCTCAAACACTGCTGGTGGGAGTGTAAAGTGGTGCAGCTGCTATGGAAAACAGTTTCACAGTTTCTCAAAATGTTAAACATAGAGTTACCATATGACCTAGCAATTACACTTCTAAGTATATGCCTAAGAGAACTGAAAACAGGTATTCAAATAAAAACGTGTACATGAAGGCTTATAGCAGTAGCATCATTCATCACAGCCAAAAAGTGGAATCAAGCCAAATGTCCACCAACTAATAAGTAGATAAACAAAATGTGGTATATCCATAAATTGGAATATTATTCAGCCATATAAAGTATTGATACAGGCTACAACTTGAATGAACATTGAAAACACGATGCTAACTGAAAGAATTCAGACAAAAGGCCACATATTATATGATGCCATTTATATGAAATAACCAGAATAGGCAAATCCATAGAGATAGAAAAGAAAGCATGTTAGTGGTTGCTAGGAGCTGGGGGATAGGAGAATTGGGAATGACAGCTTAATGGGTACTGGGTTTTTTTCAGGGAGGAGTGATGAAAATATTCTGGAATTTGAAAGTGGTGATAGTTACACATTGTGAATGTACTCAAGTCACTGAACTGTACACTTTAAAATGGTTAAAATGGTCAATTTTATGTTATGTTAATTTTACCTAAAAAAGTGTGTGCAATACAATGTGATGAGCCAGAAGAAAGTTGCCAAGCACTGTGAGAATTAGAGCAATCAGAACACGAAAGAAGATAATGGTGTTTGATTTAGGCCTTAAGGGCAGACTAGAGGAAGAATAGCAGTAGAAGCAGACAGAACACTTTCAGTGGGGCAAGAAAGGGCAGGAAAATGTAGGTCATGCGCAGATAGCAGTTGACAGCCCTGCTTAGCAATCATATGATAGGTAAAAGGTAGTAGTAAAAGAAAACATTGCGGGCTTCCCTGGCGGCTCAGTGGTTGAGAGTCCGCCTGCCAATGCAGGGGACGCGGGTTCATGCCCCGGTCCGGGAAGATCCCACATGCCGCGGAGCGGCTGGGCCCGTGAGCTGTGGCCGCTGAGCCTGGGTGTCCGGAGCCTGTGCTCCGCAACGGGAGAGGCGACAACAGTGAGAGGCCCACGTACCACAGAAAAAGAAAACATTGGGGCCCACGTAGTTTGGAAAATCAGGTGCTGCTCTTTCCTCCTACAGGACACATTTCCTCTTGGCGATGAGCTGTGACAGGACATTCTTTGAAGCAGATCTGAAACACAGATCCTTGAAACGATTCTCATAGTAAATATCTAAATTGGAAGTTTTTTCTGTGTCCTTCCTTCCCATATTTGTTTTTTATCTTGAATAGACTTAGGATAAACAAGACAATTAATCATGAAAAGTTCTTGATGCAGTGAAGAAACAACAGTCTGTCTTCTCAAGTGGTCCTTTGCTGGGTATAAAATTCTTAGATATTGACAAGCAGTGACAGCCTTCCTGTTGTAGCTTTGTTAGTTACAAAACCCCAAACAGCCACAAGTTACCAGAGTGATTATTTTCCTTTCCATCATTTCAGAATATAAAAAGGCCAAGATATTTTAACCATCTACTTTATATATCTAAATCACAGCAGAGGACATGGGGACACCTTAAGTCACCAAAACATTGTGGAGGGAATAAAATATTTAAAAACTGCAAGCTTATGAGATGCATAGGATGGAAATTTATCTCCTGGTTATAAAACATTTTATCAGGATACATGTCACCATTGCTGGAGAAGGTCTGTAACCTTAAGCTGTTCTTTCTTCCTTAGAGCCCTTACACAAATCTCTGTTATCTGGCCCTGCATCTCCATGATCTTCATCATTATTAGAGTCATTGTCACTACATAGCCATGGAGAATCTACATGAGTCTAGACTGATTTGCACTTTGAATTTATATAAACAGCATTATACCTCTGGGGCAGAAAGATCCTAAGACAGCCCTCCAAGATCCTTGCCTCCTGGTATTCACATCTTTGTGTAATCTCCTCCCCTAGAGCATGGATAGGCCCTGTGACTTGCTTCTACCCCATGTACTATGGAAAAAGTGATGGAATGTATGTGATTACATGCTAGCATAGCACCCAACTTGCTCGAGTCTCTCTCACTCTGTTGCAGATTTTGAAGAAACAAGCTGCCATGAATCCTACCGCTGCTAGGAAATGAATCCACCAACAACCTAAGGAGTATGAAAATAGATCCTTCTCCAGTCAAGCATCTGGTGAGAACCCAACCCTATCCAACACCTTGATTGCCGCCTCGTGAGAACCTAAACCAAGGACCCTGTTAGGTCATGTTCAGACTCTCAGCCCACAGAAACTGTGGGAGATAATAAATGTGTGTCGCTTTAAACCATTAAGTTTGTGGTAATTTTTTATGCAGTAATAGAAAAATAATAAAACCTCCAAGAAGTACACTGTTTAAAACAGATAAGGGAAAACACGGTTATGCAAACAACAAAAACACGAATTAAGTAAGTATAGCTGTGGGCTTTTTTACTCTCTCTGCAGGGAAAAAGAAATAGCATGAAACTTATTTTATTATCAATTAGAGAAGTGAGGCTTAGAAATGTATATAAGTTCTCAATGTTAGGGAGCCAAATAAAAAAGAGTATCACATCATGACATCCAACAAAGTAATTTATGCAGCATTAGGAAAGTTCCTATGGCACTAATTCTCCTCAACCCAATAACAGAAATACACCCTTCATCATTTTAGCCTAAGACTTCGGGTTCTAGGCATATGTATATCTTCCTCAGAAGGAAAATATTTTAAACTATTGTCAACATTTTCACTTATTGAGAATGAAATTTTATATGAGTCAAGAAGAGCATAAGAACCTGTTAGTCAGGTCAGCTCTATCCTTTTAAGTCTATGCTCTTAACCTAGCAAAGCTTTCTAAGACCTGCATAAAAGCAACACCGCCAAAGATACTACAGGTTTTCAGAGCTGGTTATTGAATCATTCACTTCAACAGCTAGCACATTTCCCTGTCCTCTCTCTTCCTCATTGTGTTTTCCTGGTTAATGTCTCTGCCTTATCCTTCCAGTTGATGTGTTGTTTGATTACCTTCCAATTTCCCCACCTCCAAGCATGGATCCATTATTGCTCTTATTTTTCCTACCATTTATTCTGATACTCCAAGGGTGAATTTCCAGATAACATCCTCTAGGACTTGCCCTGGTAATACTGAAGCACTCTCCTAGCCAGCATCTCACCTGGGCAAAGTCCATCCCCCAAACAAGATCCAGATATAGGCACCTGAGTAGAGAGGGAAATAGTGCTCAGGAAGAAGGAAAGACCATGAAAACAACTTCACCTACTGCAGAATTTTGCATAATTCTGTGGGGTGGTTATTAAGTTATCTACACAAGCAGATATCTAGACTCAGTTGAACTTGGTCTTCTTCCTCTCCACTGTCCGGGACTCAACAGTGGTATTTGTGGGAAATAATGAGAATAGAAAATTATCTTTCTCTTAATATCTTCCAACATTTATGAAATGTAAAACAGTTATATGCAAGGCACTTTGTAAAGTGCTGTTAGTGACCTCAAAATGAATAAATCATGTCCCTTCTGCTGAGGTGCAAGAGGGGAGGACATAATTTATATAAGTATAATGCAAAGCAGAAAAATAATTCTAAGATAGAGTCACAAAGAGATAGAAGGGAAAGATTATATAAGATTGAAGCAATCAGGAAAGTATTTTTGGAGAAAGGAAGTTAAAAGCAGTTGACCAGTGATCCATTTCTTTCTCAATTACCATAGGGATGCCTCTAGAAAAAGAAAGAAGGCAGTGACTCAGTCTAATATTCTTGCAAATATGATTACTGGAATTCTGGGGAAATAGACTAATGATGTAGGATGTTTCTGGTTTAGGACTGGTTAGGATGAAAAAGCCTATAATCTATGGATTTATCATGCTTGGTTCCCTGCAGAATGTGATATAAGCTAAAAACTTCTCTGGAGCGTAACATGGAGATGTTTCCTAACTTAAATGCTTCCCACTGTGTGAGGTGACCTGCAGTCCGCATTAGAGACCTCATCTATTATTCTGGGCTGGAGAGCACATCTACCAAAAAAGGGACGTGGGGAATCTTGTGGGATGTCTCAACCTTCTCTCTGCCCTGCCTGTGTCTTTTGAGTGCTTTTATTCTTGAAACTGTATCAAAAGCTTGATACTGGGTAAGAGCTATGATTTGTGTGAGTTTTGTTTGACAATCTGATCCTTGGTGTTAACTCAGTCTTCATGGAAGAGGCAGAATTTGAAATCAGTTTAGAGAGGTGTTTATGATTTTAAAAGGCAGAAATGAAGCAAATGGCATTCCAAGCAGAGACACTGAGAAAAGAAAGTAGAAAAACATAGGATATATTCAGACTACAATACACATCCTAGTTTAGCTAGAGTATATGCTATATCTAAGGGAACAGTCATGAACATATAAAGCTTGAAAAGTAAGTGGAGGCTTTGAATTCCAGGCTGAGGACTTTATACTTAATTCTGTAGAAAATGAGGAGCCATTAAAGGATTTTTACAAAGAGAATAACAGTATCACAGCAGAGCTTCAGTAGATTTTTCCAGCAGATCTGTGCAGGTTGCTTTGGAAGGTGGAAAAATTTTCCAGATTGAAGCTTGAAATGGCTTAGCTCAATGATTCTCAAATGAGGTCTATGAACTCAGTTGGTGTCTAGGCACAATTTTAAGTTCTTTTTGATGATTTTGCTGTTGTTATTATTTGCTTTTTACCATTTAAAAATATTGAATATTTATTTATTTTGAATTATTTTTTTTTTTTTTTTGGCAGTACGCGGGCCTCTCACTGCTGTGGCCTCTCCCACCGCGGAGCACAGGCTCCGGACGCGCAGGTCCAGCGGCCATGGCCCACGGGCCTAGCCGCTCCGCGGCATGCAGGACCCTCCTGAACCGGGGCACGAACCCGTGTCCCCTGCATCGGCAGGCGGACTCCCAACCACTGTGCCACCAGGGAAGCCCGATTATAATTTTTTTGATTCATGTAATACTGCATGCCATGAAATGGCCTTTTCTTTAAATTGCAGTATAGTTGATTTACAATGTTGTGGCAATCTCTGCTGTAGAGCAAAGTGACTCAGTTATACACATAGAGACATTCTTTTTTAATATTCTTTTCCATTATGGTTTATTCCAGGAGATTGGTTGTTTATCCATTCTAAATGTAACAGTTTGCATCTACCAACCCCAAACTCCCAGTCTCTCCCACTCTCCCCCTTGGCAACCACAAGTCTGGTCTCTATGTCTGTGAGTCTGTTTCTGTTTTGTAAATAGGTTCATTTGTGCCATATTTTAGATTCTACATATAAGTGACACCATATGGTATTTGTCTTTTTCTGACTTACTTCACTTGGTATGATAATCTCTAGTTGCATCCATGTTGCTGCAAATGGCATTATTTTGTTACTTTTTATGGCTGAGTAGTATTCCATTATATATATATGTACCACATCTTCTTTATCCATTCATCTGTCAATGGACATTTAGGTTGTTTCCATGTTTTGGCTATTGTGAATAATGCTATGGGTAAAAGCTATGATTTGTGTGAGTGAACATAGGGGTAAATGAACATAGGGGTGCATGTATCTTTTTGAATTATAGTTTTGTCCGGGTATATACCCAGGAGTGGTATTGCTGGATCATAGGGTAATTCTATTTTTAGTTTTCTGAGGAACCTCCATACTGTTTTCCATAGTGGCTGCACCAACTTACATTCCCACCAACAGTGTAGGAGGGTTCCCTTTTCTCCACTGATGATAATTTTAAAATACAATTTATGTTCAGCTAGATGAACATATCATAATTAAATATGCCACAAATTTCAGTGCTTATGTCTTCATTCTGTTTATCATCATGTTGGCACTAATTACAATTTAAATTGTCATGGACTACTAAGAAAAAAAAAAACAGGACTTCAAAAGTAAATTTGTATTCATGCCAAGAGAAAGACAAATATTTTTTATTCATTTGAATTTTTAAAAAAATATTAGAGAGAACTATGTCATCACAAAGTACCTGATAGTACATACTGAACTCCAAAGAATTTGAATAAATATTTTTCTTTACCTCTCTAGACAACTCTCTCTACCCTTCTCCATTCTATTCTGTGCCCATAACCTTCATCAAGGGGTTTCCTTGATCTCTGGTTTCTGACTGGGCTCAGCAAATGGCAGTTAGTAGCAGGAGGCTGAAGAATGAGAAGGGTAAGATCAAGGTATTTATTTTGATGTCTTCCTCCCTGCTGGATTCCTGCAGATTCACTGTATCCCTCTAACAAAGAGCATAGCTTCTCTACATTGTTCTCCTATAACTGCAGCCACTCTCTCCAAGCTGTGATGATCTCTTCTTCATTTGCCTTTACAGTCTCACAGTGTTAGTGGCTCTTCACTACTAAAATACTCAATACTCTTTAGTTTCTTCTGAGCCTGTCTACACCTTTATATATATTTCTTTTATTAAATCCTCTTCAAATACAGCTAAAATAAATGCCTTTCATTTTCCACCATGCTTCATCTGATAAAATGAATCTCAATGATCAGTACTCTGTATTACAAGCAACAATTTGGTTTCAGCAAAACATCTGTCACATTGAAATAAATATATTACTCTGAATTTGATTGGTTTTATAGTTTCATTTTATTTAATTTATAAAGTTATTTTTGTTTATGGTTGTATCTAAGCTCTAATCATAAGAAGTGTATACATAGTTTCATGTTTGTATGTTATTTAAGAAAACTAATAAATAATAATAATAATGTCAATAAACACTAAGGAGGTCCTTGAATTTTTTCTCCTTCAAAAGAAGGCCATATATCATTCAGATGTGAGACTCACTAGCCTAGCTCATTGCTTCTACCACAGCTTCCAAAACATCTCTTAAAAGCATCATAAAAATTGTCAGAGTGTGAAACAGACAATTGATAGTGAATGCATACCAAAAGCCAAGGACTTCATAAAGCCCATTATGACTCCAGAAGCCATAGCTGGAAACAACTGCACATTCTCCTACCCCCACAGCGCTCTGCGAAGGCCTACATGAACCATTATGGTTTTTCATGAATTTCAATCTTTAAACTCCAGATTGGAGAACTGTATTCGAACATTTTCTTAGTCAAGCTAGTAAATTCATGACTTGACACACCCCTCTACCACAAACATATAGCAAGTTTGAAAAGGAAAAAAAAATAGGCTTTTTTTTTTTTCAAAAGATAAGCATCTCTGTGAACCAGAATTCATAGTGGTACATGGGGCTGAAGCTCCTGACTTGCTGGGTATCAGGTCCAGAAGAGATGGGCAGGAGGTAGTTCAGCCTCAGAAGCATAAGGTACTCTAGATGAAGAATAAGAGTCAGCTTCACAACTTGTAGCCAGAGGTTGGAGAACTTATGGTGATTGCTGCCTGGGACTAAAGAAGGCCTCAGGCCTATGGAATTGGGAGTATAGAGACCAGCCTTCTAATACAAACTGAAGCCTGCCTGCTGGCTTGGTGGATTAATCTTCAATATCTCAAATATCATAATAGGGTAGGAACTTTGAACCATCATTTTATAACCTAGTTCTGGAATAGAGGTTGGGGAAAAGGGTAGGTTGGCATGTGTATATCAGCTAGGGCTAAGTTATGTTGCAGTAAAAAATTAAACCAAAATATAATCAGATTTAGATGACATGGAAAAATATTTATTCCATGTTCACATCACCATCCATGCAGGTCAGATGATTCTCCTTGACAGCTGTCCTCCAGCAGTGATATGGGAATCTGGGATGATTCCATCTAGTATCTCTGCCAATTCAGTGCTCTTTACACCCATCAATAAGAAAATGTGGCTATCCCACATATGCAGACCAATGTTTCTAAACATATGAAGAAATTTACCAATAAGAAAAAAACATAAAACAACAATCAGAACATGAAGTTGCTTCATAGGAAATTAATTTCTTAGAAAAGATTGACAGACTTCAGAATAAGTATATTTTGAATGCTCATAGAGATATGTGAGTTAATAACTTCTACTTAGAAATTAATTATGTAAAAGAAGAATTATTTATATCAAAAATGACCAATTAGAAACATCCAAAATATAGCCATTAAAATTAAAAATGCAATGGTTGGATTAAACTGAATTATATATAATTGAAGAGAGAATTAGTGACAGTAGGAAAAAGGAGCAAGGAAGCCACCCAGTATGCCAGAGACAATGAGCTTTTTTAAATAGGAAGAGCAATTTTGAGAATGTAAGACAAATTGAGAAACTCTCACATTCATCTAATAAAAGTCACAGAAGAATAATATAGACAGTATGAAAGAGAAGCAATATTTGAAGACATATGTGAAGGGAATTTTCCAGAATTGAAGACAGACATGAAATAGGGAATGTATCCAAAATAACAGGAAGATTAAGCCCACACCAAAACCTATATTATATGTAAAATATCAAAAAATTTAAAAGCCATCTGAAAATCTACAAAGGAATGAAAATAGATTAACAATGATACCTCATCTAAGGTAATAGAAATCAGAAAACAATGGAACAACACCTTCAAAACGTTGAGGAAAAAAGTCATCAATTTATAATTGTATATCTGCTTAAAGTGTTACTTCAGAATGAGGGCAAAGTAAACACATCATCAGACCTACAAAGACTTAGAGTTTGCCACCCACAGATCCTCACCATAAACATTGATAAGACATGCACTTCAGCAAAAAGGAAAGTGAACCCCACAGGAATATATGTGCTACAAAATGTGTGAGGACAAAAACCAATAAAATTATAGTAACAAAAAGTAACTCTTGTCCATAGAAAAGTAACAATAACTAGAAATTTATATTTAAAAGGCAAAAATAAAAAATTTAAATGTCATAACAAAAAGGAGAGAATATCTAACAGTAATTAAAGAATGCTAAGACTCTTATCATGGTTGCCTTCTGTTGCTCGGGATTTCAGTATTAGAAAATATTCAGAGTGAAAAAGCATTCAAGAGTGATAGATCCATGCCTATCTCCAAGTAGGTAGCTGTGGTTGTCTTTGATAAAATACAATTTTTTGTGTGCCTTGGTATATTCCCTCCATCCTGTTTATTTTAAGTGTTGAAAGAGAATATGGTCTGATATGTTTTCCAATATTAGTCTTTTAAAATGTTTTATATCAATCCAAATGAGTGATTGTATTTTAATGATTCATAGAAAGTATGAGTATTCTTGAGATTGCAGACAGGTGTTATATTTCTGACTTTTGGTGGGGAGAAGTACACAGTATCTTTGTCCACTTCTCTCCATGGACCACAAAATTACACACACGCACACACACACACACACACACACACACACACACCACACACTGAATTATAACGGGCTTTTACCTATGTTGCTAGGTTCTGTCGCTTAAAAACACACAAAACAACAACTACATGAGGCTTTCCAATTGCTTCATAATGGCATCTTACTTGAAATTTAATTTGTCATCCACAGGTGATAAAGATGAAAAGAATCTGATAGGTTTCCTAGTGTGAGTTAAAAAAAAATGTTTTGTGGTCAGGAAAAGTGGGAGATGCTATGTTATATCCACCATTTTGAGCTTTAGTTACCATAATTGTTTGGGTTTAGTGATGGCCGCTATCAAACTTTAAATATTTGGGGTCTTTTTCTCTACCTAAACTGGCTTTGGTAAGAAAGGAGTGAAAACTTCAGGAAAGGTGATGTGTAATTGGTGTTTGATGGAAGGATGAAGCAATTGAAATGAATTCATCCATAGCTCATTATTATAAGCACCAAGTAAGTCTGTTGCTTAGTGACAGTGATTATGTAATAGAGATAAGCAGAATTTTATTGTAGAACAAGTATTCATTATATAAAATTTGTTATAACAAGATCATTCTTTTATAGAGAAGCTCATTGAATGGAATAAGCTCTGTTATACAGAACATCTTTTGTAAAGTAATTTGATACAATGACTATTTTTACTCTTTTTTAATCATATTTTAAGCCCAAGTCATATGAAATGAATGGTCAGTTTCTTATAGCTCTTTGATCTGTGTCACAAGAAAAATGCAAAAGTAATAAATTATTGACTACATCAAAGGAACAGAGAATTCATGCAGTGACAATGTAAAACATGTGGGAAATGTGGTTCAAAGAAGACCATGACTTTAAAAAGTTTGGAATTTCAGGACTAATTTCTTGAAGTAGGAAAAAATCTAATTTTAGCAGCTTTCTTTAGTAACAAAGATTGGAACTGGATTTTCAAGAACTTATATAATTAATCATTGTTCTCAGAGGCATAGATGTGGCTTCCACTAGTTTACTATTTAAATTCAATACCTTTTGAGAACCAAAATTCCTAACCATGTAGGAAGTGGGAAAATATCAGATTTCAGTTACCATGAATCAACTCAAATCATTTGACAAAACTGAGCTACTTGTAGCCTGTTACTTCTAGACTCCTGACTCCTAGTAAAAGAAGCATGAGTGAGACTACCAGTATTTATCCCTAATCAATTAGCTACTAAATTGTTACTTGTTACGCCAAGGTATGGGGTGAGCAATACAATGCAAGTGAGGCTGAAACTAGGAGACAGGCTTGAGTACCAGAAGTTTAGCAAAGTTGTAAGGAGATATCACAAGTTTGCAGGAAGGAAAAATCAAGCATCCAAATATTGTATCAAGTTAAAAGTACAACACAGATAGGCAGAACAACACAAGAAAAGATTGATCTTGTAGTTTAGGGGATTTATCTTCCATATTCTTTACCTTTCTGATAAGATGCAAAGTGGTCACAGGGTAGAAATAGAAAAGAAATATAATAGAAAAGCTTTGCATATACATACATTTATACATATAAAGTTAAACAGAAAAACAAAACAGTTTGCAGTTAAATACTAAATAATGATAACATATAAGACTGAGCCTAAATAATTTTCAAGAAAGGTCAAATGTTTGTTTACTTGGCTCATTTGAAGCTTACGTTTAAATATGCTGTTTGGCTATTGTTTCTTGGGAGGCAGGCATCATGTATAGACCAAAATTACAATCAACAGACCCTTTAGCTCTTGTCTTTCCAAAGTCAATTTACCATAGCAGCTACTATAGTTTCATCTAGCATGTAATTTTTTACATTTTACTGTGCTATTATAACCAATTACCTGTTATTTTAAAGATAGTCTAATAAAACTGAACACATAGCTCTAAATAAAGAATCATTAGCAGCTTTCACTGCAGAATGTAAGAACAATGGAGAGGCATGTTGATAATACTCAACAGTTTCACCTCTGAGATGTGATTTTCTGTCTGTGCCTGATCAAAAGCAAAACAAGCTTACTGATATTAATATAGCCCATTTTTCAAACTCTGCCTTAAGCTATTCAACTTCAAGCTTCCCATTTTCAAAGATGTTGGGTCTTAAGGGACATGTATTTTAAACTACTATGTCAAATTGATCAATTTAAAAATATATCTATGATGCACATCTCTAGCAAAATCCGTAAGAAAAAAATGGACAGTGTTTGTTGGAATCTAGATAAATAACTCCAATAGGACAGTATTTTGGCTTAAATTCAAAAGCATCCTAAAGACTTAAGTTTCCATGACATTTTTCTAACTTTCAAAAGTTCATAAACAGAAACAATATAAGATACTCTCCCTTTCTCTCTCTCTCTCTCTCTCTCTCTCTCTCTCTCTCTCTCTCGTCAACTCTAACTAGTATTTCCATTTTTAGCTCTGAAAAATTGATGTATCTGAAGTTGTACCATTTTCTTCTAATTCAAGGAAAGATTCAAAATAGTAGTGTCCATATTATTTAGTGTTAGGCAATACCTGGGCATTTTACTAACAAGACAGAGAATTTGTGCCCTCAAGCCCTTTAATTGCCTGTGAGTTAATAAGTATTCATAAATAGATTTGAGAAGGAAACACAAAATTCCTGCTGATTATCATGTGAGTGCTGGTGCTAACCCTGGTAAAACATAAAGCAAGTAAAGTTTGCTTTAGAAGTCCCATCTCCCCATCAGCTCCACCACTCCAGTTCTCTTCACTCCACTCTCCTTCCTCTACCCATAATACTGACAAATTTAACTCACCTTCTGTAGAAGAAGATGTATACAAGACAAGTATTTTGAAGAGAGAAAGGATTTTCAGCAGATAGGACTCTATGGCAGTAACTCTGAAAACAAAACATCTATGTGATTGTGTTAGGATGCTTCAGGAATCCTTTCTGAAACATTTTGAATTATTGCCCTGATCTTTTCCAAAAAGCATTTAATAATTCAGTCAATAAATATCAATGGTATTAACTATGTTTACTAGTAAGAGGGTGTCTTTTTTATTCCCCTGATTCTATAAATTAATTACATTCAAACTATCATTTAATGATAATTCCCCGTTTTTAAGTGGTGTTCGACACTGAGTGCCAGAACTGGCATCTAAATACTCCACCTTCTAAGTTCAAAGGAATGCCAGTAATTGGAGCCAGCATCATCTTCCACATAGGGCCTGTAGAAAGGCACTCTTTCAACATAACCATAAAGATCACTTCCACCACCATCACTACCAATATAAGAGAAAGACTGGGTTTGGGAAATGAGGCATGGCTTTCATGGAGAGTGCAAGAGTTATAAATTTGAAAATCAAGGCTATTGCTTTCCCAAGGAAGAATAGAGATGGCATACTTCTTACAAAAACAGAGAGAGAAGGGCTCCAGGAGAATTACTCTCAGTGACTGAACATTCCTTATTTAAAAATTTCCAGGCTACTAGGCCGGCAGAATGTCTGATACTGAGTGTGGACAAAGGGCAAGAAGAAGATGGCATGTAAGAGATGTCAGTGAAACAGCCTGCATTCCACTGTTAAATGTGGACTACGATCCATGATTTCCTATGTAGACACTGAGTAGGATGGCTGGCTTGAGCTGACTTGCTGGTATTAACCCCAAGAAGGCTGTCTATTAACTAAGAGGATCCCAGCAGTAAAAAGATATAGAGTGGGTGGCTTGTGAGAAGGGTTGACCTGGGAGGAAAAGATTAAAGCCAACTTGGATCTCCCATTCCAGGAGATTATAGAGGGGGCATTCCTAGGGCCCTCCAAGAAACCAAAGGAGAATGATGGCCAATCAGCATTAGATGGAGATTAGCCTGTTGAAAAGAAACATATAAGAAACCATGTCCATCAGAATAGAAGTGCAGGAAAGAGGGAAGGGAAATGAGTCTTGTCTTGGTCATTTGAGGCTGCTATAACAGAATACTATAGATGGGTGGCTTAAACAACAAAAATTTATTCCTCATAGTTCTGAAGTGTGGGGAATCCAACTTCAAGGTGCAAGTATGGTTGGGTTCTGGTGAGCCCCCTTTTCCTGATTTACAGACAGCCACCTTCTCACCATATGTTTGCATGGACCAGGCCTCTTCTTGTAAGAGTACTAATCCCATCCTGAAGACTCCACCCTCATGACCTCATTTAAACCTAATTACCTCTCAAAGGCTCCACCTCCAGATACCATTACATTGTGGGTTTGGGTTTCAGCACATGAATTCTGGTGAAGCACAAACATGCAGTCCATAGCAAGTCATAAATCTAACTAGAGCTGTGGGAGAAATGGGAAAGTTTTGAACTGAATGTGAGATTGAAGTTGCAAAACACACAGGACTGAGTTTTAAAAAACTAGAAAGACTGTTCTGATAACTGAAAAGACTGTTAAGTCATAGAATTGGAAGTAGTACCTCAGCAAAAAATAGAGAGGTCAGCATAGTACAGAGTTATCAGAGAAATAAATCTAATTCATGTTTACCCCTAACAAGTTGAAGCTCCTCAATAAACTCATTACAGATTTAAAATTTTATCATATTAAAACAAATTTTAGAATAAAAATAAATCCCTGAAAATCATACTACATTAATACATTGATACTATTTTATAAATATCCTTTTAGTGTTTACACATATAGTTACATATTTTACATAGCTATCTCCACAGTATTTTTGAATCTTTTTATTTCCTGTATCATATGCTAGCATTTTTTTTTTTTTTTTTTTTGCGGTACGCGGGCCTCTCACTGTTGTGGCCTCTGCCGTTGCAGAGCACAGGCTCCGGACGCGCAGGCTCAGTGGCCATGGCTCACGGGCCCAGCCGCTCCACGGCATGTGGGATCTTCCCGGACCAGGGCACGAGCCCGTGTCCCCTGCATCAGCAGGCGGACTCTCAACCACTGCGCCACCAGGGAAGCCCATGCTAGCATATTTTAATCATCCATTGTAAAAGACATATTACATTCCATTGAACTATTATTTTATAATTTGTAACTATTGTGCTTTTTTTCATATTTGCTTCTAAGTTTTGCTACTATAGAAAATATAGCAATTACTCTTAGTTCATGTAGCTTTTAAGATTTTACTTAGTTATTTCTTAGGATCACTGGTCATAAACCTGTCTCAAGGCTTTTGATATAATAAAATGATCAAATTTGTTTCCAGGAGTTTTACATTGCAGCCAGCAATAAATACAGATACTGGCTTCTCCACAATCTCACTAGCATTACATAATATCACTTTTTAAAGTTTTACTTATTTAATAGATATAAAATGAGCCTTTATTCCTGTTTTAATCTGCATGTTTTGGATTCCTCCTGAAGGTGAACATTTTCTTTATTTCCTGGTTTTATTTTCTCCTGAATAATTATCTCAGTAACTTTTGCCCATTTATCTATATGGGATCTTGATGTCATTCTATGTATTTAGATGAGCTTTTTATAGGTTGAAAATATCAACTCTGTTCCACTTTAAAGCTGGTTAAACTTCTCTAGTACTAGCCCTCCCTTACAGCATGCATATGTATGAGCATGACCACAAGCATCCCTAACTCTAAGGAGGGTCCCCTTATTTTTAATTGTTTTTTCCTTCTAAATTATTCAAGACTTCATGCCATTTGGGAGGAAAGGTTCATCATTAAGTATATGATTCCGACTCAAGTAATTACATTCTGCTAATTGGGGATATTCTTGTGGCATTCCTGAGGGATGGGATTCTCTGAAACTGAGAGACTTATTTTGAACAGTCAGGGACAATGTGCTCCATGTAGGGGCAAAGAAATTCTTCTCTAACGTTTCTTGTTCCTTGACAATTATTGGAAAAGATCCATTTACATGTATTCTACACATCCTCATCCCCCATTCCCACCCTAGGGCAGAAAGTTTGGGGCTATTACATAGTCCAACAGAGAGGAAGACCCCACACAGCCTCAGAAGGAGGGCTGCATGGGAGATAATAGGACAGAGATGAGAGGGTGTCCTAGAGCAAATAACAGAAGAGACAATGCCCATTCAGATGTCTCTTGTCCAGATACACCTAGAGCCCAAGTTCGCATTCTCTAAGGGTAAGGTCTTCTAGCAATATGAGTAAGGAGAGGGTGGTGTGCATTTCTGTGAAACTTTAGAATGAGAGTTTCTGTTCATATTATTGAAGTATAAGGGTCCCTCAGGGCCCTTCTTGTAAAATCAAGGAAGTTGTTCTGGGATCTGTAGCTACACTCCTTGAGCCTGGCTCCCATGCAGAATCAACACTGTTTCAATAAGAAGTCAATGAATATTTCCCATAAGCCTTCTTCTTTGCCAAGAATGTTAAGCCTGCAGGCAAAAAAGGAAAATTACAGGACCAAGCGGGGTGGTGAGCAGTAAATACATAATAAGTCTGTGTGGTTTGTAGGTGAAGACAAATTGTGTTGAAGACTATAAAGACTTTCTGGGTGCACATACAACATTCATGAACACCTGCAACGACAGCCTAGACTGTTTTAGTCATGAACGACTTATTCCCTCCCCTCTTTCTAGTTTTCTTAAATTTACAAAGGATCAGCTTACATTATACCTTTCTGCCAAACATCTCCCTACATTATATTAATAAAAGGCTTGGCCGAATATAAAAGTAATGAAACCAAGGAAAGGGCCAGAACCTTAACAAAGATTTGAGCATCTCCAACTCCTAACAAGTATTAAATTGCTCATATTTCTATGAGCAAGGAGTCATAGAATTACATGATTCACGTAGGTCATCTGCTAAAGGAATCATTGTTCCATTGGCACATAGTCAAGTATTAAAGAGAGAAAGATTATTATTACCTTTATACCACTCTTGGTAAATAAAAACAAAGTTCAGTTCTTAGATAAGAAAGACAACTGCCCAGATGGGTGACTACATAACTAAGGTTAAGTTTCCTGAATTCAAAAATATCTCTCTTGGCCACTTTTTCTGAAATTAGAGCTAGACTTTTAGGCAATTATCCCATTAAACCTCAAATAGCCCCCATACAGGACAATATAGAAAGACACTATCAAACATTAACATTTGGGTATGAATTTCTTTATAATACTCCTTCTCAGAGAGCTATTTAGAGAAAATGGTTTTGAAAGGAGAAATAAGGAAGAAGTTGGTCCAGATAATAGAAGACTTTAAGTTCAGGGCAGTAGAAAGGAATTTTTTTTTCCCTAGGCCACAAATACAGGATGAAAATTCAAGAAATCATTACCTATTAAGCTATTTATGAAAACAACAAGGTCTGAATTAACTCAATCATGAAAAAATGTGCACTAAAACTGTTGCCCCATAGAACTACTTTAGTCTGAATTTACTTTAGAAGGGTGAAATCAGAGGAGCACTGTTCAGATTTTATGTTATGACAGACTAATTTCTTCACTTCAGTCCTGGGGCAGACATGGCTAGATGCCTACCCAATGTCTTTCCTCACTTCTGCTTTGTCTAATAGGACCTTGGCTTTTTGGAGACGTAACAAACTGTCTAGCTAAAATCATTTGCTTTCCCATACTCCATGGCAATCTAATCATGTGGCACAGTCCTGCTCTATGAAACGTAAGCAGACATCTGCTGGGATTGATGGGAAATCTGTTGCTTCTTGATGCAGTCACCATCCATGCCTGACTCCCTCTTCACTTTATCTTTCCTTTTTGTCTGATAAAATATTAGCATAAGATATGGCAGCAAGCATCTTTCTTGCAATCATAAGATGCCAAGCTTGAAAGCAAGAGCCTGCAAACTATGTTTGGCAGAACAAAAAGATGGAAAGAATTGAGGTTCCTAGTAGAATTACTGAGCTGCCACACCTACCCTGTACTACCTACTTCCAAACTTCTTGCTGCAGAAGACAAAACCTGGTCTCTTAAGGGCCACTGTGGTAGTTTTCTGTTATTTGTAGCCAAATACATCTCTAACAGACCCCTTTGACCCTTCTGACCATAGACAAATATCAGATCAGAACAGATATTAGTACACCCTTTATTAAAACTTGCTTCAAGTCTTCTCTGGATTTCTGAGCATACAAACATAGAGAAATAAACTCCACTGTGATAAACACATCACCTGTTCAGAGTTGTGTTCTCTCTCTGACATGTCACAAACCATTGATTTATTTCTCCCATTCAACAAATATGTATTGAATGCCTCCTATGGTCTAGTCACTAGCAATACAATAGTGAGCAAAATACATAAAGTCTGTCTGTTATTAGAGCATATATCTAGTTTCCATAAAAAATATCTTCTTTTCTAAGAAACATGCTCATTGATTGGAATAGTATTAATTGAATATTTCACTTTTTAACTGGTTAGCCTGGTAACATATAGAACTCAAAACATCCCTTCTATATAGGTTCAAGAATATAGTGTTTAAAGTGGAAAGTATTACTAATGTTATATTGAAATTTAAAAGCAGGGTATCCATGAATGAATGCTGCAATTTCCAAATTAAAAAAAAATCTTGTCTAAACAATGGACTTTTAGATACTTATGGTTTTACTTTTTTCCTTTCATTGGTCTTAATTCTTATATTAGTCTGAATGACTTAGTAGGGGTGGGTGAAAAACAACTTTTGCTGATGCTCAATAAAGTATGTTTGTGTGTTAGATACTGTGGGGAGTGTTTGGAGAAGCAATAGGCTTGCAAAAGATTTAACCAGCCAGGCTCCCCAACTTCGTGACAGCTTAAATTATCTACTCCAAACTGCCAGCCACACTCTTCTTGAGACCAGCTATTACACTTTACTTAGGCAGGGTTTCAGGAGCACCTGATGTTTAGGAACCAGCATTTTCTTGTGCATTTACATAGGGACTAGTTTTTACTTTGACTTTTCCCCAATGGACAAAGCATTCTTGGACTGGTCCTGAGTGTTCCCCTGACTCCGTAATGCATGAGTCCCTTATGGAGACAGCTGATTTGGGAAGAGGCACAACATATAATAACCCAGTGTAAATTATAAGGAACTGGAGTGGAATCCAGGCATAGAGTAAGTCACTCATGAGTACAACGCAGAATGCTTAAGGCTGGACGCATTATATTTCCACCAGCTCGGCTCCCTGCTATGATTTAGATCTAATAGGATACACATGCTGTTTGTTTGTATTTCTATTGGCAATATGCTTATAATGAATTGTACGGCTTCCATGAGCATACTAAGGATTGAGTGAATTAATTTTCCTCTTTGGTGATACCAGCTTGTCCTATTCCAATGCAAAGTGTCAATGATGTCAGAATTGTGCTTGAGCATGAAGTATGAATATGTGTACTTACGTTTGAATATAGGTCTATGGGCTCTTTTTTACTAGACTATTAGACGTGTGTGTACATACACACACATCCTTACGTACAAATATATAGCTTGTTCTTAGAGTGGTCCATTGAAATCCTACACATTAATGTAGTCGATATATTCCTTTACTTTCCCAGAATAACACATATTGATTTCAAAGGAAATTAATTTAGAGGTAAGCTACATGTTCATCCTCTAAAACTTCTTGTCTGAAAGTCTAGAGGTAAAAGTCCTACCCTGCATGACCTGGTCAGGGAGCCACACCTGAATAACCATGCCTAACCTGCAATCTTGAGGTAGCATGAGTTCATTAATATTCTTTAGACCATAGTGCTCTAGTTTTGACAAAAATTATTTTAAAATTTCTATTTTTGATCTTTTTTCAATGATGTGATTAAAACACATTATGTTTAAAGGATTTTGCCATAAATCTAAAGACAGAAGAGATATTAAAGTTGTGTGTGCCATCTTTCCCCAGATTTCACACTCATATACCTGGAGATCCACTCTGACTGGTGAGACTATCTTTAAAAATTACAGACATATGAGGATTGGGGAAGAATTTAAGAATAATTTTCAAAATCAATATACAAAATAAAACAGTTAAAGAAAATAAACATATTTCTCTAGGCAATTCGGCTTTAATAGATTAACTGATGAATGGTCTTTTTTTGGCTTAAAAAAGAAAAATAGTAAATTTTGCTTTATGACATTCAAGTGTTTTGTCAAAATATACCTGGCTGTACTTATTATCTTCCCTTCCAACACTACCAAACACACACATACTCTGTCAGAATAAACCTGAAGAAAACAGGTGCATGCATGAATAGCGTTCTGGTACACATTGTAATCATTTTAATATAGGTTATCCAGTCACAAATGATGCATAAAAATGGGAAAGAGATGAAACTCCTTCCCATCTTCTCTAAGAGATAAATAGAATCACAACAAGAGCAATAATAATTCTCAACTCAGAAGAAGAGGTCAAAGGGTGGGATGCTCTCCGAAGCAGGAAAATATCAAATCTTAACTGAGGACCAGGTAATGCCACCATGTTGGAGAGCATATTCGTTCTCTAGGGAATATACATTATCATTGCTGTTGTTGAGTCTATTTGTATTATTGCAACTATTCCTGTCACTGATTGACATGAGGTTGTTTGGCATACTTCCTTATATGTGAATCTCTGTTCAGAATAAATAAGTATCTGGGACTATGTACGGGGCTTGATATAGTTTGAGCAAACCAAACTTCTAAATATATGTTCTTGGTTCTGATAACAGATTAATCTGGTGAGCTCTCAGAGTCAGTTCCTAGGTTCCTTTGTTCCTCTTTACTTAATGTCAATATGTCTGAACAGCAGGTCTGATACAACTCACCATAACACTCAAAGTTGACATATGCAAATAAATATTACTTTTCAAGTCAAGTTCAATAGAGAGACAATGATAAGAATATGAAAAATATTGCTGGTAAATAGGAAAAATAGTAGGAACAATAGCAGTTTTTCACATTTGCAAATCATTTATAGATTAACAATTTCACGATTAAGTTCTTAAGTCAGAAAATATCTCCAGTCATTATAAAAGTTTATTATTAATTTACAATAGAAATGTCTTTGAAAGTTAGTCAGAAGGTAGCCAAAACCAAGTCTTTACTGTGGATTTAAAAACCTACCACCAAGTCCACTATGCATAGACTTTAAACTTTTGTAGAGTTACTCCCCTCAGTTTTTCTAATATACCTGCTAAAATTTCATCCAATGAAAATCCTCTAAAATGTGGCTGTATTAATCTGCTGGGAGTGTGGCAACTCAAGCAGCAGTCCTGACATTAAAACTGCTGTTGCTGTTTTATCTTCCTTGCATCACTTACCCCAAACAGGCCTGATAGCTACTTGCCTGGAGCTAGGTCAGGGCAGAGAAGCCTTCTGAGCTGGCTCACTGAGGATGCTGCAAGCCCAGTTCCGACCTTTCTTCTCCAGCAGTAAGTGGGCTTCCTCTGTGCCACTTCCACACTTGTAAATATTTCAGATAGTAGGATCCCACAGGAGCAGAAAAAAATCTGACTCTTGCTTCTTCTTTCTTCTCACATCTTTTCCTCCTCAGAGTGGGGGTGGGGAAGCTGGGGGAAGGGCTGGTTAGGCTTTGATTCTGAGAAAGGCCAGTGAGGCTTTAAAAACTTGGTACTTTTCAATAAACAATCAGATATTCCTTTTAGAAAGTTTCCTCTTAACATCGTTCATGACAATGCCAATGTTAATGATAAAAATAAAAACTATTTATTGGTTGGTGCTATAGGTCAGGGATTTCTAGATTTTCAAATTTTGTGGACCTAAAAATTAATCAACAATAGAAAAAACTGGGAAAGTGATATAAAGCTGCCAACTTTTCATTTCCTATGAAAGGTAATTTGAATAAATAAGTACTATCTTTTATCACCGTTGTATAAAGAAAAGACAATTTGATACCAAAATTGTAGGAAGAACCCCTGAATAAGATGTAGTTTCCTGGGGCTTCCCTGGTGGCGCAGTGGTTGAGAATCTGCCTGCTAATGCAGGGGACACGGGTTCGAGCCCTGGTCTGGGAGGATCCCACATGCCGCGGAGCAACTAGGCCTATGAGCCACAACTACTGAGTCTGCGCGTCTGGAGCCTGTGCTCCACAACAAGAGAGGCCGCGATAGTGAGAGGCCCACGCACCGCGATGAAGAGTGGCCCCCGCTTGCCACAACTAGAGAAAGCCTTCGCACAGAAACGAAGATGCAACACAGCAAAAATAAATAAATTAATTAATAAACTCCTACCCCCAACATCAAAAATAAATAAATAAAAGATGTAGTTTCTTATTAAATTGAATAAATTTGGCTAAACAAAATTCTCACTACTTTTTATTTTTGTTTTTGCCAGCCTAATAATATCATCACCCACTAACCCCAACTGATACGTATCCAAGATATAAGCATGTGCACAATGAGGAAAGAGATGATATGCTGTCTCTTTAATTAGTGCTAAGTTTTCCATTATTCTTTTTATATTTAACATTGTATCAGTGCTTTAGGGCCTAGAAAGAATTTGACTAGATGGTTGCTTCTCAGAAACAGAGACCATTAGAATTTCAGTGATCTTCCAAAATCTACCTGTTTTAAGGCCTTCATTTTGTAAGTAAAAAAATCAAGGACCAGCAGGGCCCAATTTCTAAATACCACACAACTTCCCTCAATGAAAGGTGTTAGCCTCCATCTGTCTATAGCAATATGGTCACCTTTCAAATTTATAGTCAACATTTGTCTAATCAGCATCAGATATGTCTACATGTTATTTCAGTTACGCTTATAGATTGGTTAACCTTTATGGTAGAAGTTAGTAATCCCGTTACATAGATAAGGAAAATAAAATCAATATGTAATTAACCCAAGTTCATACGGCTAGGAAGTGGTAGGGTTGCCATTTGGTGAGATCTTCTCCAAGTTAAATATTTGTTATTCCTTACCATATAATTAGAAGGTATTAAGTGGCTCTATAGGCCCAGCACTCTGATTAGTGCTATAGCATTTGCCAGCTAGGTTGAGAATCTTAGGGCTGCCATGAGAAGAAAAAGGGGTGCCTTGAGCTTCAGTTGCTCTCTTCTATTTATTAGGAGAAGAGAGAGTGAAAAAATCTATTTTAGTAAGAGTAATCCAGTGTGGTACATGTCTAGGAATATAGGGCAAGTCAGATAGATGCCCCTCCAGACCCCAGTACATTGGCTCAATACCTCTTGATTCCAGGCCATAATGATGGCTCCCTCCCCCCAAATTTTTATCATTTCCTGGTTAATTCTTCTGGTACTACCTGATGATATCTCTGTATTGTTAAATGAAATAATGATTTACTTTATGTCACTATATACATTTTCATATGCTTAAATGAAGTGCCCTGCTCTCCTCATCCTAGTGCCAGCCCGGTGCTGAAATCTCATTTCCCCTTGAGGACAAAGAACAAGAATCACATTTTAGGCATTCTGGCGCGCAGCTAGCGGGTCTGGCGCTGAGCGGGGGTGGAGCTCGGTTCCCCCCCCACACACCCCTCCTACTCAGGCGCGAGCCCCACCCCTCCGCCGGCCAGGCCCACCCCGACCGAACTACCCCTTGCGGCGCGAGCCCGGGGCGGCTGCGGGCGCCCCCCAGCACAACCCCCGCCATGGGCAGCCAGAGCTCCAAGTCTCCCCGGGCGACGTGAACGCGGAGGAGGCAGCAGGCGCTTCCCCCGCTAAGATCAACGGACAGGAGAACGACCACGTGAAAAGCATTGCAGACTTATCCCCCAAAGGTGAAGAGAGTCGCCGCCTCCCCCACCACCGTGAACGGAACAGAGGAGGCAGCCGGGGCCACTGGCGATGTCATCGAGCCGGCACCCCCTAGCCAGGGCGCTGAGGGCAAAGGGGAGGTCTCCCCCAAGGAGACCCCCAAGAAGAAGAAGAAATTCTCTTTCAAGAAGGCTTCCAAATTGAGTGGCCTGTCCTTCAGGAGAAATCGGAAGGGGGGTTGGGGGATCCGTCTGCTTCCTCACCCACAGGAAGGGCAGGAGCAGGGTGGGTCGGTGCCTGCAGTGAGGAAGGCACTGCCCGGGAAGGGAAGGCATGCGCCACCCCTGAGAGCCAGGAGCCCCAGGCCACAGGGGCAGAGGCTGGTGCTGCCTCCAAGGGAGGAGACACAGAAGAGGCAGGGCCCCAGGCGCAGAGCCATCCACCGCTCTGGGTGGAGAGGGGCCCTACACCAGCGGGTGGGCAGAATGAGTAGCTGGGTGGGGGCAGGTGGGTGATCTTAAGCTGCAAAAACTGTGCTGTCCTTGTGAGGTCACTGCCTAGACCTGGTGCCCTGGCTGCCTTCCTGCGCCCAGAAAGGAAGGGGCTGTTGCCCCCTAGCCACGTTTCCTCTCATCCTCTTCCTCCTGTGGATTCTCCACTCATCCATCTGGTCTTCCTCTTAAGGCCAGTTGAAGATGGTCCCTTGCAGTTTCCCAAGTTAGGTTAGTGATGGGAAATGCTCCTGCCCCTGTCCCTACCTCCTTCCCTGTCCCCACCTGTGCAGAAGGCAATTGCTGCTTTTCTTCCCCAATTCTTTTCCAAGTAGGTTTTGTTTACTCCCCAAATCCCTGAGCCAGATCTGGGGGTGCCTACACTCCCAAACCCTGAGTGTCCAGCCTTCCCCTGTTGAGTTTTTAGTCTCTTGTGCTGTGCCTAGTGGCCCCTGGGCTAGGGAGGACACTGCCCCCGTTTAGGTTTTTATAAATGTCTTACTCGAGTTCAAACCTCCAGCTTGTGAATCAACTGTGTCTCTTTTTTGAGTTGGTAAGCAAGTATTAAGCTTTGGGGTGGGGGAGAGGTATGTAATGTGAAACAACTTCTTGTTGTTTTTTTTCCCCTCCCATTGTTGTAAATAACTTTTAATGGCCAAACCCCAGATTTGTAATTTTTTTTTCTAACTGCTAAAACCATTCTCTTCCACCTGGTTTAACTGTAACCCTTGGAAAAGGAATAAACGTCTCTTTAAAAAAAAAAAAGGATCATATTTTGTTTGTTTGTTTGTTTTCTTGAATCATATTTTGAATGGCACAGTCCTTTAATGTAGAGGCCCAGAAATTATTTATTAATTGCTTCTGTTTTGGTTGAAAGTACCAGGAGTAGGCAAATTGTGTAATAGATAATGTTTGTCTCTGGCTGTATTATCTCTTCTTTCCACACTTTTTCTCCTCTTTTGTGTTACTCTCTTCTACACCTACACCCCCCAGCCCAAAAGAAATTAGCCCCTTAATACTTCCTACTAGATAAAATTATGTAGCCCTTTCCAGAAAATTTGTCTTCCCTGTGATTAAAACATTCCTTCCGTGCCCAGATCTCAGCTACATGTCACCTGTCCCAGAAGTTCAGCTGATAAGCCAATTAGCACTAAAGTATGATGACTACAAGAAGTAGTTCATTAATCTGTTAATAGAAGCATTAGATTATAACTGGGGATATTTGGAGACACAAAATTTGAACCTAGTCACTCAACTTTTAATTAATATTTGAGTACACATTACGGTTCTCAAATTTTTCACCATTAAGTAAAGCTTTTTAATTCATTAGACTCCACAGTCCTTATGTTTTGATATATTTTGTTTAGCAAACAAAATTTATTTTAAGCAATATTTGGTTTCCTGTTTTATTACACATACATATCTGTTAATCAAAGCTTCCGGTCATCATGAAGTAACCAGGATATAATCTTACTGAACTGGTAGAATCCTAGCCAACAGCCGAGAAACTCATCTCTTTAAACAGTCTGTGCAGTCTTATCATTGTAAATGGATCACTTTCTTTGACATTTTAGAATACTGACTGTAAAACACATGGATTCTCCAATATTATCATCACATCCCTGGTGGTCCAGCAAACTCAAGTTTAAAATCACTGGTGGAACACTCACTGTACACTGAGCTTGGTGCTAAGTGCTCAAAATATGAAACTAAATAAGCCAAGGGCCCTGCATTGATATTCTCAGGGTCTACTTTCCATTGTGGATAACTCTGGCTTTTGTGCACAATACCTGCCTGGATTTCTAACTTCCCCCATTTTTACTCTGCTTATTTCTTAACCACCTAGGGCTCTCCTCAGGACAGAGCACTTAACACTTTTATCTTTTGTTATCTTAAGCACTATGCATAATTCAGGTACTTTTTGCATAGGAGGCAGTCTAGTAGCTGCTTCCAGGGAGAAACTAAACCAGAAGGCAGCAGAATGTAAGGTTAAGATCACTCACCTGAAGTGGACACTTCTCTGGATTTGAATCCCAGCTCTTCCACTTCTGAGCTAACGGAATTAGAGCAAGTTTCTAACCCTCTTTATGCCTCTCTTTTCTTATCTGAAAGACAGAAATAATAAGAGTACTTACCTCTTATTTTTTATGAGGATTAAATGATACAATGTATGTAAAACATTTATCACAATATTAGCACATAGGAAGTGCTTAATGGATTCCCTCTATTATCATTATTAATACTACTATTACTAAAGGGGAAAAGAAGAGAAATAGAAATATTAGGATACTGAGGCTTTAAAAAAGGGATGCATTCTTAATGGATCTTTAGCCAGAGAAGTATCAGGTTTGAGGAGATCATTGTTTTGAGAGTTAAACAAAGGACAGGTGAAGGAAGATGGGAAAGAAGAGGAGAGACAAAGAGCAAGGAAAGTGAAGTAACAGGGCAGAAAAGGTTAAATCGTAGACCATGGAACTTGGTGTCTCTCTTTTCCAGGTAATTTTGGGTGCCTATGTCTATAATTTTAACGATCATAATATACTTAAAATGGAATAAAAATAGACATTGCTTGTTTTAGAGAAAAAGTGTTCAGAAATTATAGATTATGTCGAGAGATTTTCCTCGTACATAGTTCTAATGAAAATAGGACTAATAATGAATCTAAATCAGGCCAAGACTTCCAATTTTTGACTCTTGAAGTTATGTCAATAAACTCCAGCATTGGATTAGTGAGAAATCAAAATTCATTCTGTAATCTTGGAATTTGAAAGCTGTATTAGTCTCCTGTTTCTGCTGTAACAAATTACCACGAACCTAATGACTTCAAACAACATGAATTTATTACCCTACAGTTTTGGAGGTCAGAAGTCTAGAATGGGTCTCACTGTGTTAAAATCAAGGTATGGGCAGGGCCCAGAGGAAAGTCCATTTTCTTGCCTTTTCCCTCTTCTAGAGACTGTATGCATTCCTTGGATCATGGTCCCCTTCCATCTTCAAAGATAATAATGGTGGTCAAGTCTTTCCCTCAGTGCATTCCTCTGACACTGACTCTTCTGCCTCTCTCTTCATATTTCTGTATTTTCTTGTGATTACATAGGACCCGCCTGATTAATCGAGGATAACCTCTCCCTAGATCCAGGTCATCTGATAGGCAACCATAATCCCATCTGCAACCTTAATTCCCTTTTGCCATGTAACTTAATATATTCAGGGGACCCAGGGATTTGGATATGGTAATTTTTGAAGTGTCCTATTCTGCGTACCACAAGAGTGTACTGACTGCATTCTGCTTTAGCTTTTCATGCTTAAAGAAATTAAATAGAATAGATCCAAAGTTTAATATATATGGCTAATTAATACCATTAATGGAGGTTACTTCTGAAGTCCAATTAGAAAGAAGTTCTCCTCACTTACTAACAATTTGGGAAAACTGATTAACCTTTCTGTGCAACAACCCTCTCATTTTAAATGAGAATCATAATATCTACCTCATATTGTTGTTGTGAGAATTAAATGAGTTAATTAATGTAAAGGATTTAGGCTGACATAAAATGAGCAGTCCCTAAATTTAGTTGTTGTTATTATTAGCCAGCTTTATGATCTATTGAATCTCTTAAATGTATGTGTGGTTTTATACATTCATCAGTCATTATCCATTCATCCATGAATCTAGTCTGTCCATTGATCCACCAGCATTTATTAAACATCTATTGTGAAATGAGCAGCATACCACACATAATAGAAATAACAAAAATACCTTACAATTACATAGCACTTTACATTTTCACCTTTTTATCTTATCTGACCCTACTTAGAAGTTCCTGCCCTTAGAAGTTGTAGTCTCCTTGAGAAAACAACAGATTACATACAAATTTAGCCAAACACCCTAGACATAGTATTGAAGCTTTGCAACATTGGGAATGGGCACTCACTCAGGCCTGAGATTCATTAAGAGTAAGTCTATGGATTAGTGAGCACCACAGGGGGGAATGACAATGTCCACCGTCTCAGTCTAGATTGGGCTCTTCTCTCACACAGGGCCGTGAAGTCTAGACTCATCAGGTTAATGAGGTCCTAACAGTTCAAAAGAAAGAGAACAACAAAAAAGTAGGCAAAGAAGAAAACCATCTACGGTGTGGTGGCTGTAATACCTCCATGAGTTCCTCCACTAAACAGTTAAATCTACACTACAAATTTCCAGTTTTATTCTTCTTCCAAATAAGGAGGGGTGGAAAACCCAAGACAAAATTATTTGCACAAAATTTCTCAGGTTGTGACCTGAGAAAATTTTATAGGGCAAGCACTGTGTCTCTTTCCCCAGAGTTGGTATTTTGATGTACCACTTGCTGTTTCATAGGTTGATCGTTGATTCTGACAGTCACTTTGTACTATAGAGTATAGGGTAGGGGGAGTTTGAGTAGCATTCTCCAAGATGAAGAAAAGACCAATAAAAAATAGTTGGAATGGGAAACCCTCAAAAGAAACAGTAAATGAGGGCACAAGGTTAAAATTTCAGTTTGAGTGTTCCATTCCTTCCACTAACCTCTTGAGTCTGGCTGCCCAGCGGGAGCTTTGCTCCCAGGTGGATTTCTGGGACGAGAAGGCCACCATTTGCTCGCTTTACCCTGGGGCCACCCAGCTGCCAAGTGTCAGCTGAACAGAGGTGCATCGGAGGCCTGCAGTCAAAAGGCAGCAGGATGGCCAATTGCCATGAATTTCTGAAGCAAGTCTGGCATCTTGGCATCTTGCTGCTCTCCCCCTCCCCCAGGTTAATTGCTGAGAACCTCCGACTTGAAAGCTGCTTATCCTACCAACTTCAGCTGCTGCCCTCCTTTCCCTATGCCACTTCAATTCCTACCTCCTAACACTCTGGAAGTGAAATGAAGTCTCTCATACACCTGGCTCTACTCATCAGACCACCTAAGCTCTAATGTAAATACTTCTTTCCCCCTTTACACACTCCTATGGGTAAACGCAGAATTGCCACATCCCCCTTGGACCTGATTGCTAGGCAACACTCAGCCATGTGAATTTGTCACTTCTGTTTGGCGCAAGTTTCAATTTCACCTCCAACTGTAACACTGCTCGATATATTTTAGATGCCACTGTAGTTGGACGGCATCCCAGGAAAGATGTGAAGTGCTACTGCCAGGAATGAATGATTGGCATTGGGTAAAGCAATTCTCTGAACTCAGCCTTGGCATACCATTAATTGTTAAGTCTGTTCAGCTACCACCAACCTCTTGTCAGAATCATGTCTATTGTAAGTCTTTGCAGCAAGAGTCCAAATGGTAGAGCTCTCTCCCTCTGTAAGATCTGAAGAATTATGTCAATAATGAAAGCAGTGGATTTCTCAGCTCACAACATATTACTTCTTCCTACTTTCATCTATTGGCTGCACTTTCATGTGCAAAGAAAAATAGTTCCACGTTTGAATATTACTGAGCTAAGAGCTGCCAATTCAGGTTCTAGCCCTGAATAAAAGATTTACCTTCCCTTCATTTCTTCATCACAATCTGCTTTCATTCATGGTAACAATTAAATGCTGCTATAAGGAAACACGTTATTAATGGAAAAAGATAAAATTAATACTAAACACACTCTGGTGACAATAAATATATAATATTTGACATGTAAAATTTACATACTGACATTGTCAGAAAACATGCAACACAAAAACAATTATAATTTTTGAATAAACGCGTACCATCACTGGCAAGATATAATGCTATAATTCCCAAAGCCTCCATCTAATGTGGGCTACCCAATGTTTATATATATATATAATATTATTTGTCCTTAATGACACATTCAATTGCCTAGCCACCTACATCGAATATGCTTAAATACTACACAATTGCTCTATTGACTCTAAGATGCTACAGTGTGGAATGCTTTCATTTCTGTGCACTGTGCTAATTAATGATAAAAATAGTAAATCTGTTTTGATTCCCCTTCCGTCCCTCCAGCCACCAACTTTTTAGTCAATTGATTATTTTTTTTCCTCAAATCTAAACATCCTCAGAAAGCTTGGAAATATTTCCCCGGAATGAGTCTAATTAAGTAGAAGAAGTCAGTCAGCTATGAGTAAGAATAGTGTTTCAGACTTCACATGTATTCCCTGATTCACTGGAAACAAAAGGAGTTTCTGTAACAGTGTGAATGAACCATGAAGTGTGCATGTTCTTTTAAGAAAGGCCAAGGGTGCAGTTCTATTTTCTTAGCTCTGCTTTCATATTTATGTGTCTCATTTCCAGCTCATTGCTGATGCCTCAGTTGCGCTATCCATCACCACTTTTATCCTCCTTGTTCCTCAAAAAGAACATAAAATCTTTTTTTATGTGGTGGTAATATTATTGCAAATAAAAGCAAATACCAAAATCTTTATTAGTCTGCCAAAATAATAAACTATTTAATAAAAGCATGCTGTAAAAATAAAGTCATTTGCATCACTCAAGTTACTTGTAGGAAATACAGAGAATTATTGGTCAAAAAAGCACAAACTGACAGCAATTATTTCTGTTGTTCATCTGATGCACCATGCAATAGGGTTAAAATTTTGTTTATATTTTGCATATTTTCTGGGTTCAAATGCCTTTAATATTACTTAAAACTGATTGCTCATTGGAAAATGAAAAAAAAGATCCAATTCTCACAAAATACTGATTTCCTCTTTGTAAAAAAGACTTTTGGTAAGGGAGAAGGACTAAGTAGACTGTTCTCTTTTTGATGCCTTTTTCACAAATGTGGAAGTTGACCTACTGATAACCTTGATATTGTAAGATTTATTGCCTAAATATTTACCATTTTAATATACAATATTAATTTCATTTGCTTTGGATTTGTGTCCATGCTTCAGCTGTATAATTTTTACCTCTTTGTATTCACCTTTTGTCATTTCTGCATGCACACCAATATAAGATATTTTATTTGGGAAGTTTAGTTTAACAGTGAAAGTTAACAATAAGTGTACTATTTCTAAATAAATGTCTAATGTTTGCTCTTTTAGCCTATTGTAATATAAACCCACCAATACTTTCTCCCTTGCAATTTCCAACCTCAGCTGGCAGATTTGCAAATATATTATTGATATGTTTGTAACATAGCAAACTCAGTAGTGTGGTGAGAATTAAGATATAATTTGTATAGTCTTTCGTTGCCAAGAATAACTTGTACACCAATTCTTCTACATTAAAAGCAAACATGACAATTAAACAAATATTATAAATCTTTTCAAAACTACATATTAATTATTTACATTACTTATTCCATGATGACATTTAAGACAAAGAAAAGCTCTTCAAACTACAGTTATTACTATTTTCTCTTTATAAAGCCTTTTGTCTGTGGTTGTTTTCTTTGGGCCACAAATTAACCATTGCCAGTTTTATTGACATCAGGTTAACATAAGAAAATGAGGTGCAATTTCTATACAATGTAATGTTTCTGAAGGATAATTCAAGTATGAAAATTTGGAATTTGAAATAACACTTTTAGGGGCAAATAAAGGCAAGTAAATTCATATACTATGTGTTACGGCCTGAACTATGTCTCCCCCTAAATTCATATGTCGAAGCCCTACCTCCCCCATCCCCCCACCCCCCATACCTAGGAATGTGACTGTATGGGAAATAGGGCCTTTAAAGAAGTCATAAAGATTAAATGAGGTCACATGGTGGATCCTAATCCAATCTGACTAGTGTCCTAAGAAGAAAAAATTTGGACGTATGAAAAGACACTAGGAGTGTGAACCCACAGAGGGACAATCATAAGAAGAGGCTGCAAAAAGGCAGCTATCTGCAAACCAAAGAGAGACATCAGAAGAAACCAACCCTGCAGGCACCTTGATCTTGGACTTCCAGCCTCCATAACAGTGAGAAAATAAATTTCTGTTGTTTAAGCCACCCAGTCTGTGGTATTTTCTTAAGACAGTCCTAGACAACTAATATGCTATCCTATGTAAACAGAAAATTTTAATAAAAATCTATTTGCAACACCAAATCAAATATATTTATTTTGTCCAATTCTACCACCCAAATGCATTAAAGACACACAATACAACTAATTATTATCAACTCAGTGTTATGTTATCAACAAAAATCCTATTTGATGCCCTAAGCTCTGTGTTGTCACACAAATGTCTGAAAATCTTGCTTCATATTTGAAATTCTTTGTGTCTCAATAGTTTTTAACCTGGGGTCCACAGACCACAAAAGCCTCTTGATATTTCTTATACACCACATTTTGTGGGCTTTGCATACATTCACTGTCATGGGAAGGAGTGTGTCATCCCCAAAATTTAAGAACTGGGGTATTGTTTCTATTTGACCAATCAGTAGGCAATAGAGATGTTCTCTAATGGAAAAAAAAAATCTAATGCTGTATATTTTAATTAACAGGTTTAGATGGACAATCATTTACCATCAAATGAATGATCTGGCTGGTCCACAGTGAGATGCTTGACTCAGTGAATAAGTCATGTGCAAATTTTGTCAGAGGTCAAGATAAACCATTGTTTTCTGGTAACCAAATGTTTTCTAAGACCGTTTACTGGTTTGTAGCTTCTGGGCTCATAAGGATGGCATAATTTCTAAAGAATCTGCAGTGTGGTAGGTTCTAAGGAAAACGTCTGCAAATTTGGTGAATTCTATTTTATGCTGAGAGGAGCATTGAGATTACATTTCTGATCTAGGCCAAATGCTGTGTCTTAGTGACACTGTTGGATAATTCTTAGAAGGTCACAGTTCTTTCTTGATATAATCTACAAGAGATTAAGAAGCTCTTCTAAATAGAGCTGACATCTCCCAATTAATACTTGGATTTGTCAACTGTGGGTTTATCTAAATTTTACTTGGCAGTATCCTTCTGGATTCATCAAATTCAGTACTGGCGATAATGCCCAGGGGAAAATAATCGTGTGGGAGAATCAAACGAGCTTAAAAACATAAAATCTTCAGGATGCCTCTTTGTGGCCAGCTATCTGCTATGGAACACACCCTGACTAAGTCTAACATGGAAGGAAGGACATCTTTCACCTTCTGCCGGGCCATTCACCTCAAGAATCCATTCTTGCCATATTTTTTTCTTGAAGACCCAGTGTAGATATGCTCAGAGGGCACCAGAGCATGTTGCAGCCTGCCTCAGAAGTACTGCAGGCAGCGGAGGTAGCACCAGGGCCTCTGGGACCAGTACATACCAACATTTTATAAGGGGCCAGCAGTGTTGAAATCCAGCTAGAGGCACCATCTGATTTGCTGCTCCATTCTCAGGCAGTGAGTGGAGACGAATTCTCAGAAACATTCGATGAGGGGAGACTCTGGAAAAAGGACTGGAATTCCTGATTCTAAAGACAATGTGGACTTGGAGCACGTGGTTATAAATAAAATGAGACCATTTTTATCACAAATGGCCCTTTTAAAAAATTCTTATTTTATGCCGGAGGAAACTGTAATCCAAAGAGGATAAAGGTCTCAAAGTTTATAGTAGGTCTAGGATTCAAACTTGGATTTCCCTGGCTCCAAAGCCAGTACTTTTCCACAACACCAAGAGTTTCCCTGCCTGATCCATCCACTTTTTGCTTTGTAAAATGTGGCAGGTCTCTATGTTTGTATTTAAGACAGCTACCTAAAAAGTAGTATCATCTTACGTCAGATTAGCAAATTAAAGTGTGCATGTCTGAAGTGGTAAATTAAGCATAGAAAGAAAGCTAAAAGGGTCTCCCACTAAATGCCCATAGCTCTGTCTGAATTCAAGTCTCCACTCACTGCCTGAGAATGGAGCAGTAAATCTGTTTTGAGCACTGGGATGGTGGAGAAACCTTATCAGTTTGTAAAATTTAAGCAAATAGATCCCTATTTTGACTACGTAAACCAGATAATAATACTTTCCCATAACCATTTCACGCCATAGCACATGGCTAATTTAATTAATTAACATGTGTGACATTACATTAGTTTCCTGTTGCTGATGTAACAAATTACCCCAAACTTAGTGACTTAATGGAAATTTATTCTTTTACAGTTCTAGAGTACAGATGTCTAAAATCAGTTTCACTGGGCTAAAATCAGGATGTCAGGAGGGACTTGCTCCCTCTGGAGACTCTAGGGGGGAATCTGTTTCCTTGCCTTTTCCTGCTTCAAGAGATGCATTCCTTACATTCCTTGGCTTGTGGCTCCTTCCTCTATCTTCGAAGCCAGCAAAGTAATCATTTTGCTATAGGCATCACATGGCCTTCTTCTGTATGCAGGTCTCCCTCTGCCTCTCTTTTATAAGGACACTTGTGGTTACATTTAAAGCCCACCCAGATAATTCAGGAAAGTCTCACTACCTCAAGATCCTTAATGTAATCATATCAGCAAAGATGCTTTTGCCATATAAAGTAACATTCACAGGTTCCAGAGATTAGGATTTACCTGGATCTCTTTGGGGGGATATTATTCAGCCTATTACAGGCATTCATACAAAACCTCTTTTTAAGGTATACTGGAGAACTGAAGTATTTTTTCAGATATTTTAACAAAAGTCTATGCTTTTAATGGCAGAGTAGTAATACTTACTGAGTGCTTACTTTGTGTCAGGCACAGCTCTAAATATTTTAAATATATTATATAGGTTAGTAGTAACAAAACAAATTATGAGATGGGTTCTTTGTTATTTCTATTTTAAGGATGGGGAAACTGAGGCACACAAAGAGAGATTATCAAATTTGCCCAAGGTCACAACTACTTCTTTAAATTATCCAGATTAAGTATCTGCATATATAAGCAAACTCCTTAAACTATCATTTCATATTGCCCATGTAGTTATTCTAGAACACTATGCAGTTTATAGACTTGCAGCCACAATGTGCTCTTTGTATCATTTTCAGACAAACGTTAATTTCCTTGCTTTGGTATTCTTTCTTAGAATGGTTTCTAAACAATAAACCCACTAGTCTCTCATTTTGCTACCAGCAATGATAATCCTAATTTTATTTCCTGAGTATCTTTCTTTCTTCTAAAGGTCATAAAGTTCAGGATAGGGTTACATAGTAAAGGGAAAAAAAGCAATTTCTCTCACCAAAGAGGCATGAGATAGGGGGCAGGCCTTGGCATATGCTCAATTCCTGTTGTTACCCACCTCATTAATTGCTTGTTTTCATTTGAAGCTCTTCTCTGAATGTGTTCCTTATAACTTTTAAAACTTCTTTTCATACTCTTGTTTTCAATGGCCCCTTATAGGCTTACAGATGGAAATCTGTTTCCCTTATCCTTATAGGTCACCCATGTTCTTGTTTTTCTTTGTAGCAAAGGACGGAGAGTGAACAAAAACAGCTCTGTCGTTCAAGATCTTTTACACACATTCCTCAACTTTTGGAGCTTTCTCTAAACCTTAGCTATGTAATAGTGTGTGGCTAAAAAGAAGATTCTTTTTTTTTTAAATTTTTTTCTGGAGTTTTGAAGAATCCATCCTAAATCGTGGAAAAGTTGTAGAATCTGAAGACTCAGTGAAAAGTTAAGTTTGGTCCCAAACCCACTGGCAAGGATTATGGGTTTTATTTTGTTTAGATAGGTTTCAAGTTACATCAAGCCTGTTATTGTTGTGATATTAGAGTACTTCCTTGTAACATTATTAGATTATATAATTGTCGTGACCTATTCAACTTAACTAAAAACAGTGACACTAATGGTGAGAGTTTCATACACCACACCATGTAGGAAGAAGAATGGTTTACAGTAGATTCTGGCCTTTTAGCATCTCTTAACCCATGATACTATTAGTGGTTTATTACATTTCTCTCTATTGCAAACAAAGGAATAAATATACCATGATACTAATACGCATGAAGACGTAGTGTCTTAATAAAATGGTGGACTAAATAACTCTATAGTGATTGGTCAAGTCATACTCAAATGAAACCTATAGAAAAAGGTTGATTTAATTTTTAAAACTATGAACAATACCGAGAGCAGATGATACTGAGAGAAGGAACTGTATGGTCGACAGAGTCATGAAATTTAGAAGTTAATTAATACATTGGTAGATATCCATGAGATAGAGAAATGAGACAGATGTTGCATTTGTAGCTTTATTTCGGCCTGTAGGACAGCACTTATTTTAATAAATCTGGAGAATTATAGACATATATACACACATAAGAGAGGGGGAAAATCTAAAAGCATTGCTCTTATGACTCTAAGTTTAGGGTTCTCTGTAAAGCTTTTTAATTAAAAAGTTACTGAAGAAGAAACATCTGAAATAGAACAGGGAGCAGGTTCCTCAAGTGACTTAGCAGTTTGCAGTAGCATCAACTGTTGCAGTGAAAACAAAGATTTCTAATCTTAGAACTTGGCAGGTGAGTGAGTAACAGATTTCTCAATATAATGTTTTGATTTTTAAGAAATAAATGGATTTGTCACTTTTTTCTTTGGCCTGCTTCACATTCAGTCACATGTTTTATTAACCACTTGGGAGGTTGATTACAAATATTTTTAGTTAAAAGAATTCTTGGTTCTCTATTAACTGAACAATTTCCTAGACCTTGCACCTCTCTGGGGATCTGTAAGGTAGTTCAAGCCTGAAAAAGTGAGTATATTTTTGAATATGCTGATATTAAGATATATGTAGGTCTGTGCATGTGTGTGCTTGAAATGGAAGAGAGGATATAATTAAGAAGTTGAGGCTTTTAGTGTTAGAGTTCCTTTTTGAACATGATTGGTTTCTGTCACTTTATTAATTTCTCTCAACTCTTTGATTATACTGATTGCAAATGTTGGGAAGAAGGTGCAGAGTTGTTTGAGATATTTTTACCCCCTGCAGCACACCATCTTAGGTTTCTTTAAGTGCGATGAATGTTGTATTAATGAGGACTGTTGTCAACGCTATGCCAATAAAACTGCCAATTAAGACAAGAAAAGGTATGCCTAGAGATTTTTTAAAACATAAATTATCTAGGTAGTTGGGCTGTATAAAAATACATTAAAAAATAAATTTCTCACTAATAAAATGCTTTTGAGTCGAATGGATTCTACCTATAAACTCTACTCTTCCTCATAGTCTCTATACAGTCTTGCAAATATTCCCTTATTCACTTGTCCATTGCAAGTAACCACGGGGGCTTCAGAAGTAATAAAGACTATGAATTTACTGTTCAAATATATTTCTCCTGAGGTGAGGGCAGGTAGGGAAAACAATGAACAAGTCAATTTTTGAAAATTATTTGCAAGGCTGCTATAACACACTTTACAGAGAGAAAACAGATGGTCCTTAGAATTTGCCTTATACTGACAGGGCAATTCTAACCCAGAACACTAAGGCCATTTCTTACTATGGTGGCAAAATGATAGAAGCCAAAATCTCAGAGAATATGGTACCTTGCCCTGACAAAGTAAATTGTGAAAATGCCATATTTCTACAATATTACATCTTGCAGAATGAAGTTATCTAACAGTAAATACTTTTAGTTGTCTTTCTTCAAAGGGTCAGAGTTCTTTACTAATTGTACATTAATATTTAGAACACAGTATGGTTTATTTTATGTGGAGCATTTTATGCCTAAAACTCAAATACTTTCAAACATCAGCTTAATTTCCCTTGATCATTAACATAAATTTAAACATCACTGACAAAGGTTTTTTCATGACACACATAGCTGGAACAAACTTAATTGTTTAGAAATGGTATAAAAATAACCACACCCTTTGGTTATGGCTATTTAATATTAAGCCAATTCAGTATGCATTTTGCTTCCATAAACTGGGTAACCCTCTGAAAAATCTCCTCTTACACTACTGTGGACTTGTTGGCTTGACTTAAATAAGTTTCTTTTTTCCCTTCTCTATCAAAAGAAAATTACTTCTTTAAAATTGCCATTTTTCACTAGAGATTTAATTCTTTTCTCTGGTTCGTCTCAGACAAAACATAGAGGCCTAATGTCTCTGTGTCAGTGAAGAATTTTTGTATAATTTATAATATTTTATCTTTCCTTTCTTTCGTATTACTCAAACTAGGTTCACCCATCTACCCACCCACCCATCCACTTAATCATCCAACACTGATTAAATGCTTACCATGTTAGGCATTAGGACTAAAGAAATAATAATACATAATCTCTTTCCTTAAGAAATGTGTACTATTCAAGGTGCTATTAGGGAAACCAAAGAATTTAATGCAAGAAACATTTGTAGATGTGTGTGAAGAATTAAAGAATCAGCAGGAGATGTTGAGGTATTCAGGGACTGGCAATTGTGGAAAGCCTAAATCATTCCTAAGCCTGAAGAGGGAAGAGGAGGAAATGGTGTTACCAGCACCTAGTGAAGTCTGGAGCCAGGCGAGCAGAATTATGAGGCAGAAGAGCACAGCTACTGCCAGAAACACAGCATGAAAGCAGAAAAAAAGCAGCAAAAGAAATATTTCTACTATATTTCTATTTCTCTTTCATCTTTTATTCTTCTGCCTGGACTTGCCATTGGTAAAACCCAACAGAAAGCCAGAGGGTATGAGCCTGAGTGATGCAGTCCAACTGAGATCCGTATCAGGGCAGAATCGGGCAGAGAATGAATTGAGGGTATGAGAAGCAGCCTCCAAGTGGCTCCCAATGATCATTGCCTCCTGGTATTCATTCCCTTGTGTATCCTCCCCCTGAAGTGAGGCTGGAAAAGTCGTATACTTCTGATGAACAGAATATGATAAAAGTGTTGAAAAGTCACTTCCATGATATGATTCCATCCTGGCTTCCATCATGGGCTTCCATATTAGACACCATTACTTGCTTTCTCACTTCCTTACTCTATGGGAAGCCAGCTGCCATCTTATGAGCTGCCCTATAGAGAGTCCCACATGGCAAAAAAATGAGAAAAGTCTCCAGCCCAACAAGGAACTGAGGCCCTCAGTTCAACAACCCTGAGGAACAGAATCCTGCCAATAGCCATGTGAGTGAGCTCGGAAGTAGATCCTTTACAAGACAAGTCTTTAGATGGGCTTCAGCCCTCCGAGAGAACCTGAGTCAGAGTATCTAGCTAAGCTATGTCTGGATTTCTGACCCACAGAAATTATGGGATAATAAAATATTGTTCTTTTAAGATGCTAGGTTTGAGGGCTTCCCTGGTGGCGCAGTGGTTGAGAGTCTGCCTGACGATGCAGGGGACACAGGTTCATGCCCCGGTCCAGGAAGATCGCACATGCCGCGGAGCGGCTAGGCCCGTGAGCCATGGCTGCTGAGCCTGCGCGTCCGGAGCCTGTGCTCCGCAACGGGAGAGGCCACAACAGCGAGAGGCCCGCGTACCGCAAAAACAACAACAACAACAACAACAAGAAAAAGATGCTAGGTTTGGAAAGTAATTTGTTATGCCATAATAGATGGGAAGGGGGGCGGGACAGCACATAAACAGCTTAGTTTACAATTTTTGCCTCATAGCATTAATTTTTGCCTCTCCATCACATGAAAAAACTCTTACCCCTCACACAAAAGTGACATCAGCTATTCCATAAATATGGAGTGATTTCAGTTCATTCATGCCCCTTCCTGAAACTTAAATTATAATTAACCTCCCATTAGAACTTTTTATATTCAGTAGCAGAAAAAGGGGGGGAAATGAAATTAACATAAGATACAGCCACTATAATATCTGCTTTTGTAGCTGGTCATGAGACCTAAAATTATATCCATCACTTGTTCCATGTATTTTTCTGATTGGGGTTATTTACCTGGAAGGGTGACCTAAACCTTTATTTCCACAATTTAAAATTCTTAGTGGTGCTGACTTTATTGAGATTTCACAGTTTCCCATGGACCATTCTTATGGAACAGTAAGAAGTTCCTCAGTGAAACCCCCGAGTTCCACACGTGTTTTTCTTGCCTCTACTGTATCACAGTAACCCAATTTCCACATAGCAATTACCTTAGCCAATAGAGTAAGATCTTCCTGTTGGTTTTTCAGCATGAGAAGCCCCAAAATAGCCAAAAGATTGACTCAGCTCTTAATTTAATGGAACAATGACTATGTTTCCTGGCAGAAATTGTTCTACCTTGGAAATTAGGATTTCTAAATCTTCTGAATATTTAATTGAAATATGAGATACTAAGACAGGTAACTCCCACCTCCATTCTTTGATTCTGGCATCTCTGCATTCTGGCTAAAAGGGCACTATATATCTAATGTTAGTTTAAGGCATATACTACATTCTATAGCATAGCAACCTAAACTCACCAGTTGTTGTTTCTAAGTTGATGCCTCAGCTGATAAAAATGTCTATTTTTTAATATATTCAGAAACTGTGGAAATAACTACAGGATGGGTCTGTGGACTTATTGAATCCATTGTCAGATTAAATGAAGTCAAGACTTCATTTATCACTTGACCTCCGTTAAGTCCATACTCTGACCACTGGGCCATAATAGTGTTTTGTCTCCTAAGGACTAGCATTATCTCAAATTCACTATCTAAAAACCCCTAGACGGACTGGGGATTTCCTTTCCCCAGTAAAAATCATCCTGGTAAATGACCATAGGTTAATCTGGAAAAGCCATGGATGCCATTTGTGGCCATATTTCAGGCTACATTCTTCCTCAAAGGGACCTGGTCTGCTCCTTAATTAAAGGACTTCAGATCTGTGAATTGGGAAATGGGTATGAGGCTAATTCTCACTGACAACTTAAATTGGTTTTTATTTTATATAAGTCAAGAAACACCTTACAAGATTGCCCATATATTTAATTGCCAGTGACCTTGTGATCAATTAGTCACTGGCACATGTCCATGTTGGTCAAAACACTCTGATTACCACTCTGTAAACTGTGTCTAATAAGATATTATTAATAATAATAAAATATATTATTCTTAATAATAAGGTATTATTATTAATCAGGATATTGGGATAATTGTGCCCACCTTGTCTCTGACAGTTAAGAGCAGCCACTTGACCCTGCTACTCAGGGAGTTCATTTTCATGGCAACAGTCTCATGTCCATCCTCAGAGGTTAGGGATGCCAGCACAGAGGTTTTCAAGGGTGCTCTCTTCTTTCCATTGCATTTTAGTATGTTTTGAATGAAGGAGGTGTCCTCCAGGATGTTCTGGAGTAAGGAAGGTGAGAGGGTGTGGAGCAAATTGCACATTTTAAATCTAACATTCTTATTTCTCTAAGCCATCAAGCTTCCTTTTCTACATTATGTCAAGGTAATTCTGTAATCTTAAACTCATTAACTACAGGAAACTGTTGAGTCCAGGCTTTCATTTACCAGCCAACTGTTTGACTCACTCCCAATTTTTCTACCTAAAATACTAAAATCTCATATCCTAGTAGAGGCCACATACATACATTTAGCATATTCCAATGGTTCTCAAATTTTAACATGTACCAGATCACCTGGATGATTTGTTAAAACAGATTTCCAGGCCCCATGCCCTAGAATTTCTGATTCATTAGGTCTAGGATGGAGTCTAGGAAATCTGCATTCCTACAAGTTCTCAGGTGATGCTGATGCTGGCTGGTCCAATGACCACATTTTGAGAATCACTGGCCAATTAAATCTTACAATTCATTCACCTTGACCTAATCTCTTTAGCGTTCAATCTAATTCATGCTTGCCAGATTCTTGTTTATATAAATTGGCAAGATGATCTCCCAGAGCAGACCTTGCAATTTTCTCTCAGGATTATGCTGGGTCTCATGGTTATGTTGGGATTTAATTCTCATTATGGTCCTGGAGGCAATAAGGCATGGTGAATGGGGCAGGAGTGTCTTGAGGAGAACAGGTACCCCCTTGAGAGGCAACTGCCCCAAGAGAAGTTATTGAAAAGTTCTTCTGGAAGGAAAGACTGGTTTCATTAGACAGTGGGAGAAAGCATCTTCCATTGTCAAGGCAGCTTCAAAGGAATTTGAGTTTCTAAGTTCTCAGCCTCATCTATGCCTACCCAAATGTCCCTATTTCAAATAATAGTTTTCACTTCTTCCCAACAAGTGTCCCTACCTTAGATAAGAAACATGAATTCTTAATGTGGATTCTAGGTTAGGAAATCTTGCTTAAAGCTTCCATAGAAGCTTTCTGATATTCTCTTCATGTCTTTGGTTTGAGTTCAAGCACTAAGCTTATTGTTTTCTTTTTTATAAGCTTTACAACACAGAGATAATCAGCCCATCCCACAGTCTCTTAATCATCACTGTTGCCATAGTGATCAAATGCCACAACCACATGATCTCCTAATGCCTTGCCCCAGCTGACACTCCACCAAATATCAATACCAGTGATAATTTGAGTAATTGTGTGTAACTGCATGCCATGAATTACATTTTCTGACTCACCTTCTTCACTTAATTATCTACTCAATAAACTTGTTCAAATTGAGTCACCTCAATTTTGCATACCAATACGATCTCTTTCACAATTCCTTCCCCAGTTACTTTACTTTTTAGTGTTCTTCATAGGAGTTCAAAATTTGGTTTAAAAGTATTTTATATCAATAGCTAAAACCCTCTCATGACAATATTCAGTGACAAGACAACTTATTGAAGTAAACTAATATCCTAAAAAAGCCAAGAAATGCAGCCTGATCTTAGCATCCATATTAATTACTTTGCTTTTAATGTCTATGTTCTTCATTATTTCATCCATTAAATATCTTTAAGTATTCCCTATGCACTAGGCAAACAAACAGGAATTGGGAATATAGCAATAAGGAGGCGTATAGGTTCTTCTGTTTGCCCTTCCAAGACCAACGCTTCATCCTACTCCGCCTTCTCTGCCAACCCCAAAGGGCTGATCTCTGTGAACTGTATCCACATGCTTCCTTATCCTCTTCCTGTGAAATTCAGCCAGTGGAAGGCACTGGTAGGAGATGGCAAAGCAGATGCAAAAAGAGATCAGTGATTTCTCTTTCTTGGGGCACTATTATGGTAATGACCGGATTCCTCTATCACTACGGCTCCTATTGAGTGACTGACCCCTCTTCCATCACTCCAGTATCTAAAAAGATCCAATGACACCATTTTCTTCCTTTGCCTCTTTAGAGTTTGCTGCTCATGCAAATTGGCAGGATTATCTCCTCCCTGAGATAACATGGTGGACTTCGAATTTCAGTGACCTCTAAAATCTCAGTGGTTTGCAACAACAAAAGTTTACTTCTTAATCATTCTAAGTATCCATCCCAAGACAGCCAGGGGCTTTGTTTTAGGACTTAAGCTAGTAGAGCAATGAGCAGTCTGATTACCAATCCCTTGGCAGAAGAAAAAGAGAACCAGTGAACCATGTACTGGTTCTTAAAAGTTCTTGCCAGAAGCGACTTCTGTCACCTCTGCTCATTTAATTGGTCAAAACAAACCACATGATCTTTGGGCAGAGATTAATGGTCTCTCAGCAAGGGACTTCAAAGGGAAGAAAAACAGAATATTTGGTGAACAGTAATAAAAGCTACTACATTTACCAGATGGGATCTTGCCAATGGATGGGAAATCATCCATTGATGATTGAAAAGTCTTCATAAGTCTTAGGAAGCAAAAGTCTTTTCCATAAGATACAAAGTTAATGTTGAGTTTTTAACTAGGACTGATATGGGCAAAATGTTCCCAGCCATCCACACATCAGTGTTCTGCACTAATAGCATTAGAATATTTCAACTGATTGGACAACAATTATTGTGCATTTCGAAAGAAAGCAGAATTAAGGGTGTATAAATTTCCTTTTGCCTGAGAGAGAAAAAGGAGTCAGTGATGAAGAAAAACAAAGAAAATCCTATAAACAAATCAGGTAGGTTAATTATTTGTTCTTTATTGATTTATATCTCTACCTTTTATTTATTTATTTATTTATTTTTTGCTATACACAGGCCTCTCACTGTTGTGGCCTCTCCCGTTGCGAAGCACAGGCGCCGGACGCGCAGGCTCAGCGGCCATGGCTCACGGGCCCAGCCGCTCCACGGCATGTGGGATCTTCCCGGGCCAGGGCACGAACCCGTGCCCCCTGCATCGACAGGCAGACTCTCAACCACTGCGCCACCAGGGAAGCCCCACCTTTTATTTTTAAAAAATTGGAGGATATTTTAGAGAACGATTCTTCCTCATTATTTTTATTTTCAATATTTTAAAATATCAAATGAAATTAATATCCACTGCACTTTTTCAAAGAATTTCTTATCTATAAAAAGTATTCATTTTCCCAAGTCAGAACACAAAATTACATCCTCTCAAAATAACAATTATGTTAAAATTATGTTTGTATATAGGTACAAACAAAAATTAAATGTGGAAAATTAAAATTAATATTGGTAAGGAGATACAGAATTTTTTTAATTTCTAGAATTATAATACCAATTGTGTGATGAATAATTTAAAGTGTTCATTGCTTATTATTTATCATCAAAATCTCCCATTATTTTCATTACATTAATGCTTACATAGTATATTTTGCTTGCTTAAAAATCCTACCTATTTCATTTCTGTCATTTTTTTACTGTAGATAAATTAAATCATGTCAACTATATGCTCTCCTTCCTCACAGCCAGATAGTTCTCAGATATCACTTATTCTCCAAGGATGTGCACATGCTCAGATACAGAGATGAGAAATGAAAAACAACATTAGAATTATGTACACAAATAATCCAAAATACACATTGCTAAACACAATAAAAATTCAATCTATTGAGTTCTACAAAAAGCAAAGCCAATGTACAGAAACCTATGAAATGAAAGCTCAAAGAGAAAATGAGCATAATTAAAATGTTGTTCAATCAAATTCTAACATATTACTATAATTGCAATGAAAATTTTCCAAGTTTAAATTCTCTTTTTATAGACTGTTTTTTTCAGTTTTTCTTGCAAATTGCTCTACTTCAGAGAAATATAGGTTTCCCATTTAAACAAACACGTTTATTCAACTATTCCTGTTGCCATTGAGTCACTGTTTAGAATTTTGTTTGCTGGATTATTTAATTCATCTAATTACTCAGAAATACACAGCTGGACAGAGAAGTTTATTCATAAGCTTTTACCAGAGCCATGAGATATTTCTATGAATGAGTACAGGCTATATATGTTCCATGATGAAAGAGAAGTGAGAGATGGGCACGATGTTTATGATGCGCCCAATATTTTCAAAGCTGTAGTCGACCAGTTTCAAATGATTGATTTAGAGTTTAGGGCATTTATATGTTTGGACAATAATTTAGAAGAATGAAAATAGGTGTAACATTGAGCCTGATGTCATCACATTTTAAGCTCATTTTACAACAAAGTTCTTGATGAAGAGAATCAGTGGTTGAATACGTATTCTCTACATTTCTTGAGAAATGTTCTTTTCCAATGAGATTAGAAGGAAGATATTTTTTTAATGGATTATTATTAAGCTCTAGAAATTCAGAATGTGTGAGAGTATATGCTATTACTTTTGCAAAACTGCAGAGGTGACAGTTTTATGATTCTGAAACTTATAATCTGGCTTGAATGTGAGGAAACCTGGGTTCTAGTCCCAGCTCTGTCACTAGCACACTTTGTAGGCAAACACTAATTACCTGATGTATCTATGTTTCTGTTCTTTCGTTAATAAAGTGAAAAGACAATATTTTCTTCCTATTTCAAGGGGATATTATTAGGACATATGAAACAGAACTTGTTAAAGTACTTGGCACTTGTCAAAAGAAAGATGATCCACAAATCCCCATTATAGTTATACAACACTATATATTCCACCAGACCAGAAACATTTTCATAAATAACAACAATATATAAAATTATAAAGAAGGAATCTGGAAAGAAAGTTTTTGAATATGGAATATTAGAAATATCAATTTGTCACTAAATAAGTTTCTTCTACGATGCAAGTTTACAGACAAAACGTCTGGCAATGGAGACTGAAATTGGATGCACATATTAGTCTTATTGGCAGTACATTGAATCACAAGCAATGAACTTCAAAAAGAATTTCATTATCTATCTCCAACTTACTGGGACATCTTGAGAGTGTAATCTATAAGACTTGATTACAGTTTGGGGAAGGATAAGGGAGAAGGAGAAGTTAAGAATTACCTTGGAGACTAAGTTGGTGGAAGCTTATGTCTTCAAAAAACAATAAATTGGTAGAAGTGTGAGTTGGTGTAATGGTGTAGGAGTGTGACATGTTAAGATATTGACCTTACTTTTGAATGTGCTGGAGATGCAGGTGTCCAGCATTCTTTAAATTAGTTACATTCCAATCTTATTTTAGAGGGGCTTCACCTAGCCACATTAGCTAGAATTTGGACACCCTGGTTTTTTTTGATGGAGACCTTAAAAAAAGAATATTCTTGGTGGGAGGGAGACGCAACAGGGAGGGGATATTGGGATATATGTATATGTATAACTGATTCACTTTGTGATTCAGCAGAAACTAATACAACATTGTAAAGAAATTATATCCCAATAAAGATGTTAAAAATAAACTTTATTCTTTACTATGCAGTTGATAAAAAGAATGGGATAGATCTATATATAACAGTACAAGATAATGCCCTAGATATATATGGAAAAACAAAGTACACAATAGTGAATATAGTATGCTCCCTTGGGTGAAAAATAAAAGTGATATATGCTTATATATTCATAAACTCATTCTGGAGAGATACAGAACAGTGGGTAATGTGTTGCCTCACAGGAATGATCTGGAGGACTGAGGGTCTGAAGAAGGAGACAGACTAATTTTATTCCTTGCTCTGATACGTATATAGTCACCCCAGCTTTTTTTTGAATAGCGTTTGCATAGTACATATTTATATTTCTCACCCTTTTACTTTTACCCTGTCTGTGTCTTCATATTTAAAGTGAGTTTCTTGCAAACATGATATATTTGGGTCTTGCTTCCTTGTGTAATCTTTCAACCTGCATTTTAGGTATTTAAAAATTGATATTTAATGTGATTATTGATATTATTGGATTTAAACCTACCATCTTGATATTTGTTTTCTGTCTCATTTTTCCCCCCTTTCCTCTCTTTTTTTCCCTTCTTTTGGACTAATACAGTATTTTTATATGATTCCATCTTGACTCCTTTTTGGCTTTTTAGCTATAAATCTTTGCTTCATAATCTTTTAGTGTTTGCTTCAGGGTTTACCTGTGACAGATACTGTGACCACTGTGTGTGTGTATGTATATGTATAAAATCCTAACCTCATAAGGTAAATGTGAATATCTCTATTTCACAGATGAAGGAAAAACATATCGCTGAAATTACAAATGAATGCTTCAGAACCAGAATTCAAACCCAGGTTTTCCTGACTCCAAAACATACATTGTAATATAAGGAAAATTTCATAATAACTTTCAACCTTGATATAATCAGAAGTCTATAAAAAAGACATAGGCTAAAAACTGAATTGTTATTACATTTTTAATTATTGAATATATACGTGAAGATTGCAAAGAGATATAGGATCTAAACATAATGGATTGCCAGAATTTGGAAATAAATTCAAGAATATGGTACTGTTATCTCTCCCTCTTTGAAGCTAACTATAGTAAAACAGAACAATGAAGAAATTAGCTATCTGCAGAAGTAAACCTTACCCTTAAGGCAAAGTTTTAAAATATGTCACTAATAATATTAATGTGTAGTGCAAATTTCCTTTCATATATTTATAACTGACTAGTGCCTGATTGAAATCACTATAGTATTTGAAAATGCAACTGCCACTAAAGATGGTTTTGGAGGCTTTAGCCCCCTTATAATCTCTTGCCTCCATTTTTAACTGGATAGCCACTCCTAAAACAATTTTTATATAGAGATTCTAGAACTCCTATTGTTTGGGAAAAAGAATGAAAGGAAAAGGGAAAAGGATGCCCCACCAATGAATGTAGATATTCCGGTCTCCTTCAAATTTTAATTCTTATGGTACGTATATACATATAATATATATATAGAGAGAGAGAGAGAGAAAGAGACTTAATGGAATGATACCATTTATCAGATAATAAAAACTGAGTCTATCCTTTCCAATAACTGTTTTGTTAATTAAGATATTAATTGCATACAATAAATATTACCAATTTTAAGTGTACAGTTTGATGAATTATGATAATTGCATATAATTGTGTAACCACATCTCCTATCAAGATGTATTAGAACAATTCCTTCATCCTAAAAAAGTCTCTTTCAGGCCTTTTGCCCTTGATGACCTCTCCTCATTGCTGACTCCAGGCAATGCTGATACTCTTTCTATTACTGGTAACTTTGCCTTTTCTAGCATTTCATAAAAATGGAGTTGCATGGGGCTTCCCTGGTGGCGCAGTGGTTGAGAGTCCTCCTGCCGATGCAGGGGACACGGGTTCGTGCCCCGGTCCGGGAAGATCCCACATGCCACGGAGCAGCTGGGCCCGTGAGCCATGGCCGCTGAACCTGCACGTCCGGAGCCTGTGCTCCACAACGGGAGAGGCCACAACAGTGAGAGGCCCGCATACCGCAAAAAAAAAAAAAAAAAAAATGGAGTTGCATGAAATATAGTCTTTTGTGTTTGACTTCTTACATCTTAACATGCTTTTAAAATTCATCCATGTTGCTGTGTGTGTTGCTGAGAAGTATTCTATGGTATGAATATACCATAATTTATTTATTCATTTGAAAATTGGGGTTGCTTTATGTTTTTAGCTGTTATAAATAATGCTGCTATGAATATTCAACTACGCATTTTTACATGGATATATGTGTTTATTTCTCTGAAGCAAATACAAGGAGTAGAATTGCTGAATCATAAGGTAAAATGTGTTCAATTTTATAAGACACTGCCAAACTGTTTTATAAAGAGGCTGTACCAGTTTTGCATTCCTACTAACAATGCACTAGATTTTAGTTGCTCCATAACCTTGTCAACACTTATTACTGTCAGTCTTTATTACATTAGCTATTTTAGTGGGTATGTGTTAGTATCTCATTGTGGTTTTAATTTGTTAGGCAATGTTTCAATGAAAGAGCTATATTTCCAATTTGTGCTTTCCTATTGGCAAAAAAAACAACTGACTTACGTACATTCTGGTATATTATTGAGTCATCCATGAAGCTATGTAGCTTCTATCAGTTCCCTACAGTCTTACCTACACTGGATGAATGGTAAAGACTTTTTGAATCTATGGAGCTGAAAACTAGTTCCTATACTTTTCTGTAATTTCATCAGAGTATTGCCTAACCCGTGAGACCTAGCCTGAAGCAGTCGGGTATCCTGCCTCTCTTCCTTCCTTCCTTCCTTCCACTCTCCCAATCATCCATTCTTCCGAATATCTCCTCTATTTACAAAGATAGGTGTTAGTTTTGGAAAATTAAAATTATATAGAAAGGTATATATAAGAAAGAAAAAAACTCCATTCAGTTTTACCACCCAAAGACTACCACCATCAACATGTTAATGAATTTTTTCCAGATCTCTCTTTATGTAAAATAAAAAGACTTTGTTATAATGAACTATTTAATTTAATTCTTACAACAACTATGTGTAGTAGATCATATTTTAACCCCACCATACAGATAATAAAACTAAAGGAAAAAAGGTTTCAGTACTTTGTCTCAAATTACAAAGCTTAGTAAGTGGCAGTACTGACATTCAAATTAAGGCAGTCTGAATCCAGACAGCAAGTACTTAACCATGCTTCTGTACTGTCTCTCATATATGTGCCTATGTATACGTGTGTGTATATTCTTTGTATGTTAATGCAATCATATTATATCTCATGGTTATATTTACATGGTACATTTATTTAACCAATCCCTAATTATCGATATTTAGTTGCTTTCTGTTTTTCAACATTATAAACAACATTGCAAAGAACATTCTCTGTACTATTGTCCAATTATCTCCTTGAGATAATTCCTACTGATGGGAATGCTTAGAGTGTATGCACATTAAAGATTTAATATGTAGTCCCAAATTGCCCTCCAGAAAAGTTGTACTTACTTCTCCGGCAACTGAGCATGAGATTTTCCCTTTCCCTGTATTCCTGCCAGCATTGATCTCTATCCTCACCAGTTTTGGCTTTTTTATAATCTCCACTAACCTGAAAGTTAAGAAATTATATCACATGTTATTTTATTTCATTTACTTGTTATTGGAGCTAAATTGTTAGTCTTTTAAAATATACAAGTAATACATATATATTCATCAAAAATAGTCAAACAATACAGACTTATATGAAGTGAAAGTAGAAGTCCCACCTCCCATTTTTCTCATAGAAGTATCATTGTAAGAGTTTAGTATATAACTTTGTAGAGCCTTTAATATTTACTTATATATTTATGCATATATATGCTTAATTTTCCTTTGATATAAATGAAAATATCTTATGCAACTTGCTTTTTACACTTGAAAATATGTCCTAAATAATTTTTCATTTTTCTTTAACTGTTACATATTATTTCACTGTGTGGAGGTACCATAATTTATTTAACTAGTTCTGTTGATGAAATTTAGGTTAATTACACATATATGTATGTGAATAAATATATAGTAAGTACCAACTATATACAAGGACTGTTCAATAAATGAATAATAAATAATAATATCAATTAATAAATATAATAAATAATATATATATAAATATATAATAATTTAAAAGTCCCTGTCCTGATGAGATTTCCATTTTGCCACAGTGGACATTCTTATACATTTTTGCACATATACAAGGGCAAAATATTTCTGTAGCCAAGTAAACATCTAAAATTTTGATAAATAAACATATAATAGGCCATCAATAAATACTAGTTCAGTAAAGGAATAAAGATTATTCTCCAAAGGTAAATTAAAAAATTAATAATAAGCAGATAAGTTTTATTTGCTGTGCATAGTGATTAAAACTTTTAAAATTAGTTTCCAACACTGAAAAAAGGAGTTAACTAAAATGGAGATTTCTATCATCTCTTGGAAAATTGGAAGATCTGGTAACACTGGTTCACATTTGCACAGGGCAGCTACAGCAAAGTGATGAGTGAGTAGTGGTTTGCCACAGTCTTCACCATTCCAAATTTTCTTATACCAACATATTGCACTCATCTATGTTATCTGACTGGCTCCCATAGCTTCTGAATTTGCCATTCTCCATTATGGAATAAAGAAAAAAGATATCTAAACGAGACAGAATGAGTCTCAGGCCTTTAATGCTAACCCATGACTTCATGCAATATATTAATTCATGTAATACAATTTGTGTCTTTCAAACAATAGCAAACATCAATGAAACTGAAAGCTGGTTCTTTGAGAAGATAAACAAAATTGATAAATCTTTAGCCAGACACATCAAGAAAAAAAGGGAGAGGACTCAAATCAATAAAATTAGCAATGAAAAATGAGAAGTTACAACTGACACCACATAAATACAAAGGATCATAAGAGACTACTACAAGCAACTATATGCCAATAAAATGCACAACCTGGAAGAAATGGACAAATTCTTAGAAAGGTACAACCTTCTAAGACTGAACCAGGAAGAAATAAAAAATATGAACAGATCAATAACAAGTAATGAAATTGAAACTGTGATTAAAGATTTTCCAACAGGGCTTCCCTGGTGGTGCAGTGGTTGAGAGTCCGCCTGCTGGTGTTGGGTACACGGGTTCGTGCCCCGCCGGGGAGGACCCCACATGCCGCGGAGCGGCTGGGCCTGTGGGACAGGGCCGTTTAGCCTGCGTGTCCGGAGCCTGTGCTCCCAAACGGGAGAGGCCACAACAGTGAGAGGCCCGCATACCGAAAAAAAAAAAAAAAATTCCAACAAAGAAAAGTCCAGGACCAGATGGCCTCACAGGCGAATTCTATCAAACATTTAGAGAAAACCTAACACCTATCCTTCTCAAACTCTTCCAAAAAATTGCAGAGGGAGGAACACTCCCAAGCTCATTCTACAAGGCCACCATCACCCTGATACCAAACCAGACAAAGATATCACAGAAAAATAAATTACAGACTGATATCACTGATGAACATAGACACTAAAATCCTCAACAAAATACTAGCAAACAGAATCCAACAACACATTAACAGGATCATACACCACGATCAAGTGGGGTTTATCTCAGGGATGCAAGGATTTTTCCATATCTGCAAATCAATCAATGTGATACACCATATTAACAAACTGAAGAATAAAAACCATCTGATCTTCTCAATAAATGCAGAAAAAGCTTCTGACAAAACTCAACACCCATTTATATAAAAACTCTCCGGAAAGTGGACATAGAGGAAACCTACCTCAACAAAATAAAGGCCATATATGAGAAACCCACAGCCAGCATCATTCTCAATGGTGAAAAACTGAAAGCATTTCCTCTAAGAACAGGAAGGAGACAACGATGTCCACTCTCGCCACTATTATTCAACATAGTTTTGGAAGCACTAGCCATGGCGATCAGAGAAGAAAAATAAATAAAAGGAAACCAAATTGGAAAAGAAGTAAAACTGTCACTGTTTGCAGATGACATGATACTATACATAGAAAATCCTAAACATGCCACCAGAAAACTACTAGAGCTCATCAATGAATTTGGTAAAGTTGCAGGATACAAAATTGATCACAGAAATTTCTTGCATTCCTATACACTAACAATGAAAGATCAGAAAGAGAAATGAAGGAAACAATCCCATTTACCACTGCAACAAAAAGAATAAAATACCTAGGAATAAACCTACCTAAAGAAGCAAAAGACCTGTACTCAGAAAACTATAAGATACTGATTAAAGAAATCAAAGATGACACAAACAGATGGAGAGATATACCACGTTCTTCGATTGGAAGAATCAATACTGTGAAAATGACTCTACTACCCAAAGCAATCTACAGATTCAATGCAATTCCTATCAAAATACCACTGGAATTTTCTGCAGAACTAGAGCAAAAAATGTCACCATTTGTATGGAAACACAAAAGACCCCAAATAGCCAAAGCAATCTTGAGAAAGAAAAAAGGAGAAAGGGGAACCAGGCTCCCTGACTTCAGACTATACTACAAAGCTACAGTAATCAAGACAGTATGGTACTGGCACAAACACAGAAATATAGATCAATGGAACAGGATAGAAAGCCCAGAGAAAAACCCATGCATCTATGGTCACCTAATCTATGACAAAGGAGGCAAGAATATACAATGGAGAAAAGACAGTCTCTTCAATAAGTGGGAAAACTGGACAGCTACATGTGAAAGAATGAAATTAGAACACTCCCTAACACCATACACAAAAGTAAACTCAAAATGGATTAGAGACCTAAATGTAAGACCAGACACTATAAAACTCTTAGAGGAAAACATAGGAAGAACACTCTTTGACATAAATCACAGCAAGATCTTTTCTGACCCACCTCCTAGAGTAATGAAATAAAAACAAAAACAAATGGGACCTAATTAAACTTAAAAACCTTTGCACAGCAAAGCAAACCATAAACAAGACGAAAAGACAACCCTCAGAATGGGAAAAAATATTTGCAAATGAAGCAACTGACAAGGGATTAGTCTCCAAAATATACAAACAGCTCATGCACCTCAATATCAAAAAAAACAAACAACCCAATCAAAAGATGGGCAGAAGGCCTAAATAGACATTTCTCCAAAGAAGACATACAGATGGCCAATGAACACATGAAAAGATGCTCAAGATCACTAATTATTTGAGAAAGGCAAATCAAAACTACAATGAGGTATCACCTCACACTGGTCAGAATGGCCATCATCAAAACAATCTACAAACAGGTTTCTGCAGAGCTGGAACTCCCGGCTTGGGGTCTCTCCCTCCGCCGTCACGGAACTGCTCTGTAGCCCGAGGGGAGGTCGGCCTCACTGAGGCTGCTGGGTCTGGAGGAGCCCCCGCAGCTGAAGCCACGACAGTCGTGGGGATGGCGTGCCGGGCTTCCAGGAAAATGGCGGAAGAGTAAGATGCGGAAATCACCTTCCTCCCCACAGATACACCAGAAATACATCTACACATGGAACAACTCCTATGGAACAACTACTGAACACTGGCAGAAGGCCTCACACCTCCCAAAAGGCAAGAAACTCCCCACGAACCTGGGTAGGGCAAAAGAAAAAAGAATAAACAGAGACAAAAGGATAGGGACGGGACCTGCACCAGTGGGAGGGAGCTGTGAAGGAGGAAAGGTTTCCACACACTAGGAAGCCCCTTCACGGGCGGAGACTGCCGGTGGTGGAGGGGGAAAGCTTCGGAGCCATGGAGGAGAGCACAGCAATAGGGGTGCGGAGGGAAAGCAGAGAGATTCCCGCACAGAGGATCAGGGCCGACCGGCACTCACCAGCCCGAGAGGCTTGTCTGCTCACCCGCCGGGGCGGGCAGGTCTGGGAATTGAGGCTCGGGCTTCGATCGGAGCGCCGGGAGAGGACTGGGGTTGGCAGCGTGAACACAGCCTGAAGGGGTTAGTGCACCACGGCTAGCCGGGAGGGAGTCCGGGGAAAAGTCTGGACCTGCCGAAGAGGCAAGAGACTTTTTCTTCCCTCTTTGTTTCCTGGTGCGCGAGGAGAGGGGATTAAGAGCGCTGCTTAAAGGAGCTCCAGAGATGGGCGCGAGCCACGGCTAAAATCGCGGACCCCAGAGACGGACATGAGACGCTAAGGCTGCTGCTGCCGCCACCAAGAAGCCTGTGTGCGAGTACAGGTCACTACCCACACCTCCCTTCCGGGGAGCCTGTGCAGCCCGCCACTGCCAGGGTCCCGGGATACAGGAACAACTCCCCTGGAAGAACGCAAGGCGCGCCTCAGGCTGGTGCAACATCACGCCGTCACACCGGCCTCTGCCGCCGCACGCTCACCCTGCACTCTGTGCCCCTCCCTCCCCTCGGCAGGAGTGAGCCAGAGCCCCCGAATCAGCGGCTCCTTAATTTAACCCCGTGCTGTATGAGCGAAGAACAGACGCCCTCCAGCAACCTACACGCAGAGGCGGGGCCAAATCCAAAGCTGAGCTCCTGGGAGCTGTGAGAACAAAGAAGAGAAAGGGAAATCTCTCCCAGCAGCCTCAGAAGCAGCGGATTAAAACTCCGCAAACAACTTGATGTACCCTGCATCTGTGGAATATATGAATAGACAACGAATCATCCCAAATTGAGGAGGTGGACTTTGAGACAAGATTTATGATTTTTTTCCCCCTTTCCTCTTTTTGTGAGTGTGTATGTGTATGCTTCTGTGTGAGATTTTGTCTGTATAGCTTTGCTTCCACCATTTGTCCTAGGGTTCTATCCATCCGTTTTTTTGTTTTTTACTTTTTTTTTCATTTTTCCTTAGTAATTATTTTTTTATTTTAATAACTTTATTATATTTATCTTACTTTATTTTATTTTACTTTATCTTCTTTTTTCTTTTTTTCCTTCCTTTCCTCCTTTCTTCCCTCCTTCCTCTCTCCCTCCCTCCCTTTCTTTCTTTCTTGCTTTCTACTTCTACTAATTCTTTCTTTCTACTTTTTCTCCCTTTTATTCTGAGCCGTGTGGAAGAAAGGCTCTTGGTGCTGCAGCCAGAAGTCAGTGTTGTGCCTCTGAGGAGGGAGACACAACTTCAGGACACTGGTCCACAAGAGCTCCAGCTCCAAATAATATCAAATGGCAAAATTCTCCCAGAGATCTCCATCTCAACACCAGCTCCCAGCTTCACTCAACGACCAGCAAGCTACAGTGCTGGACATCCTATGCCAAACAACTAGCAAGGCAAGAACACAACCCCATGCATTAGCAGAGAGGCTGTCTAAAATCATAAATCCACAGACACCCCAAAACACACCACCAGACGTGGACCTGCCCACCAGAAAGACAAGATCCATCCTCATCCACCAGAACACAGGCACTAGTCCCCTCCACCAGGAAGCCTACACAACCCACTGAACTAACCTTAGCCACTGGGGACAGACACCAAAAACAACGGGAACTACGAACCTGCAGCCTGCAAAAAGGAGACCACAAACACAGTAAGATAAGCAAAATGAGAAGACAGAAAAACACACAGCAGATGAAGGAGCAAGATGAAAACCCACCAGACCTAACAAATGAAGAGGAAATAGGCAGTCTACCTGAAAAAGAATTCAGAATAATGATAGTAAAGATGATCCAAAATCTTGGAAATAGAATAGAGAAAATGCAAGAAACATTTAACAAGGACCTAGAAGAACTAAAGATGAAACAAACAATGATCAACAATACAATAAATGAAATTAAAAATACTCTAGATGGGATCAATAGCAGAATAACTGAGGCAGAAGAACGGATAAGTGATCTGGAAGATAACATAGTGGAAATAATTACTGCAGAGCAGAATAAAGAAAAAAGAATGAAAAGAACTGAGGACAGTCTCAGAGACCTCTGGGACAACATTAAAAGCACCAACATTCGAATTATAGGGGTTCCAGAAGAAGAAGAGAAAAAGAAAGGGACTGAGAAAATATTTGAAGAGATTATAGTTGAAAACTTCCCTAATATGGGAAAGGAAATAGTTAATCAAGTCCAGGAAACACAGAGAGTCCCATACAGGATAAATCCAAGGAGAAACACACCAAGACACATATTAATCAAACTGTCAAAAATTAAATACAAAGAAAGCATATTAAAAGCAGCAAGGGAAAAACAACAAATAACACACAAGGGAATCCCCATAAGGTTAACAGCTGATCTTTCAGCAGAAACTCTGCAAGCCAGAAGGGAGTGGCAAGACATATCTAAAGTGATGAAGGTTAAAAACCTACAACCAAGATTACTCTACCCAGCAAGGATCTCATTCAGATTTGATGGAGAAATTTAAACCTTTACAGACAAGCAAAAGCTGAGAGAGTTCAGCACCACCAAACCAGCTTTACAAAAAATGATAAAGCAATTTCTCTAGGCAAGAAACACAAGAGAAGGAAAAGACCTACAATAATGAACCCCAAACAATTAAGAAAATGGGAAAAGGAACATACATATCGATAATTACCTTAAATGTAAATGGACTACATGCTCCCACAAAAAGACACAGATTGGCTGAATGGATACAGAAAACAAGACCCATATATTTGCTGTCTACAAGAGACCCACTTCAGACCTAGAGACACATACAGACTGAAAGTAAGGGGATGGAAAAAGATATTCCATGCAAATGGAAACCAAACGAAAGCTGGAGTAGCAATTCTCATATCAGACAAAACAGACTTTAAAATAAAAATTATTACAAGAGACAAAGAAGGACCCTACATAATGATCAAGGCATTGACTCAAGAAGAAGATATAACAATTGTAAATATTTATGCACCCAACATAGGAGCACCTTAATACATAAGGCAAATACTAACAGCCATAAAAGGGGAAATCGACAGTAAGACATTCATAGTAGGGGACTTTAACACCCCACTTTCAACAATGGACAGATCATCCAAATGAAAATGAATAAGGAAACACAAGCTTTTAGTGATAACTTAAAGAAGATGGACTTAATTGATATTTATAGGACATTCCATCCAAAAACAACAGAATACACATTTTTCTCAAGTGCTCATAGAATATTCTCCAGGATAGATCATATCTTGGGTCACATATCAAGTCTTGGTAAATTTAAGAAAATTGAAATTGTATCAAGTATCTTTTCCAACCACAATGCTATGAGACTAGAGATCAATTACAGGAAAAGATCTGTAAAAAGTACAAACACATGGAGGCTAAACAATACACTACTTAATAACGAAGTGATGACTGAAGAAATCAAAGAGGAAATAAAAAAATACCAAGAAACAAATGACAATGGAGACACAACGACCCAAAATCTCTGGGATGCAGCAAAAGCAGTTCTAAGAGGGAAGTTTATAGCAATACAAACCTACCTTAAGAAACAGGAAACATCTCGAATAAACAACCTAACCTTGCACCTAAAGCAATTAGAGAAAGAACAACAAAAAACCCCCAAAGTTAGCAGAAGGAAAGAAATCATAAAAATCAGATCAGAAATAAATGAAAAAGAACGGAAGGAAACGATAGCAAAGATCAATAAAACTAAAAGCTGTTTCTTTGAGAAGGTAACCAAAATTGATAAAGCATTAGCCAGACTCATCAAGAAAAAAAGGGAGAAGACTCAAATCAATAGAATTAGAAATGAAAAAGGAGAAGTAACACCTGACACTGCACAAATACAAAAGATCATGAGAGATTACTACAAGCAACTCTATGCCAATAAATTGGACAACCTGGAAGAAATGGACAAATTCTTAGAAACGCACAACCTGCCAAGAGTGAATCAGAATACATAGAATATATGACCAGACCAATCACAAGCACTGAAATTGAAACTGTGATTAAAAATCTTCCAAAAAACAAAAGCCAAGGACCAGATGGCTTCACAGGCGAATTCTGTCAAACATTTAGAGAAGAGCTAACACCAATTCTTCTCAAACACTTCCAAAATATAGCAGAGGGAGGAACACTCCCAAACTTATTCTACGAGGCCACCATCACCTTGATACCAAAACCAGACAAGGATGTCCCAAAGAAAGAAAACTACAGGCCAATATCACTGATGAACATAGATGCAAAAATCCTCAACAAAATACTAGCAAACAGAATCCAACAGCACATTAAAAGGATCATACACCATGATCAAGTGGGGTTTATTCCAGGAATGCAAGGATTCTTCAATATACACAAATCAATCAATGTGATAAACCATATTAACAAATTGAAGGAGAAAAACCATATGGTCATCTCAATAGATGCAGAGAAAGCTTTCGACAAAATTCAACACCCATTTATGATAAAAACCCTGCAGAAAGTAGGCATAGAGGGAACTTTCCTCAACATAATAAAGGCCATATATGACAAACCCACAGCCAACATCGTCCTCAATGGTAAAAAATTGAAAGCATTTCCACTAAGATCAGGAACAAGACAAGGTTGCCCACTCTCACCACTCTAATTCAACATAGTTTTGGAAGTTTTAGCCACAGCAATCAGAGGAGAAAAGGAAATAAAAGGAATCCAAATTGGAAAAGAAGAAGTAAAGCTGTCACTGTTTGCAGGTGACATGATACTATACATAGAGAATCCTAAAGATGCTATCAGAAAAGTACTAGAGCTAATCAATGAATATGGTAAAGTAACAAGATACAAAATTAATGCACAGAAATCTCTGGCATTCCTATACACTAATGATGAAAAATCTGAAAGTGAAATCAAGAAAACACTCCCATTTACCATTGCAACAAAAAGAATAAAATATCTAGGAATAAACCTACCTAAGGAGACGAAAGACCTGTATGCAGAAAATTATAAGACACTGATGAAAGAAATTAAAGATGATACAAATAGATGGAGAGATATACCATGTTCGTGGATTGGAAGAATCAACATTGTGAAAATGACTCTACTACCCAAAGCAATCTACAGATTCAATGCAATCCCTATCAAACTACCAGTGGTATTTTTCACAGAACTAGAACAAAAAGTTTCATAATTTTTATGGAAACACAAATGTCCCCGAATAGCCAAAGCAATCTTGAGAAAGAAAAACGGAGCTGGAGGAATCAGGCTCCCTGACTTCAGACTATATTACAAAGCTGCAGTAATCAAGAAGTATGGTACTGGCACAAAAAGAGAAATATAGATCAATGGAACAGGATAGAAAGCCCAGAGATAAACCCACGCACATATGGTCACCTTATCTTTGATAAAGGAGGCAGGAATGTACAGTGGAGAAAGGACAGCCTCTTCAATAAGTGGTGCTGGGAAAACTGGACAGGTACATGTAAAAGAATGAGATTAGAACACTCCCTAACACCATACACAAAAATAAGCTAAAAATGGATTAAAGACCTAAATGTAAGGCCAGAAACTATCAAACTCTTAGAGGAAAACATAGGCAGAACACTCTATGACATAAATCACAGCAAGATCCTTTTTGACCCACCTCCTAGAGAAATGGAAATAAAAACAAAAATAAACAAATGGCACCTAATGAAACTTCAAAGCTTTTGCACAGCGAAGAAACCATAAACAAGACCAAAAGACAACCTTCAGAATGGGAGAAAATATTTGCAAATGAAGCAACTGACAGAGGATCAATCTCCAAAATTTACAAGCAGCTCATGCAGCTCAATTACAAAAAAGCAAACAACCCAATCCAAAAATGGGCAGAAGACCTAAATAGACATTTCTCCAAAGAAGATATAAAGCTTGCCAACAAACACATGAAAGAATGCTCAATATCATTAATCATTAGAGAAATGCAAATCAAAACTACAATGAGATATCATCTCACACCAGTCAGAATGGCCATCATCAAAAAATCTAGAAACAATAAATGCTGGAGAGGGTGTGGAAAAAAGGGTACTCTCTTGCACTGTTGGTGGGAATGTAAATTGATACAGCCACTGTGGAGAACAGTATGGAGGTTCCTTAAAAAATTACAAATAGAACTACCATATGACCCAGCAATCCCACTACTGGGTATATACCCTGAGAAAACCAAAATTCAAAAAGAGTCATGTACCAAAATGTTCATTGCAGCTCTATTTACAATAGCCCGGAGATGGAAACAACCTAAGTGTCCATCATTGGATGAATGGATAAAGAAGACGTGGCACTTATATACAATGGGATATTACTCAGCCATAAAAAGAAACGAAATTGAGCTATTTGTAATGAGGTGGATAGACATAGAGTCTGTCATACAGAGTGAAGTAAATCAGAAATAGAAAGACAAATACCATATGCTAACACATATATATGGAATTTAAGAAAAAAAATGTCATGAAGAACCTAGGGGTAAGACAGGAATAAGGACACTGACTTACTAGAGAATGGACTTGAGGATATGCGGAGGGGGAAGGTTGAGCTGTGACAAAGCGAGAGAGAGGCATGGACATATATACACTACCAAACGTAAGGTAGATAGCTAGTGGGAAGCAGCCGCATAGCACAAGATCAGCTCGGTGCTTTGTGACCACCTGGAGGGGTGGGATAGGGAGGGTGGGAGGGAGGGAGACGCAAGAGGGAAGAGATATGGGAACATATGTATATGTATAACCGATTCACTTTGTTATAAAGCAGAAACTAACACACCAAAAAAAAAATGAGTTTCTTTTAGGATATAAGATTATAATCAATGTGGGACAAATGATGTGATGGAAAATGTTTACTTTTAATTATAGAAAAATAAAATATTACAATAAAAAATCTACAAAGAATAAATGTTGGAGAGGCTGTGGAGAAAAGGGAACCCTCTTACACTGGTGGCAGAAATGTAAATTGAGCAGCACTATTTACAATAGCCAGGATATGGAAGCAACCTAAGTGTCCATCAACAGAGGAATGAATGAAGAAGATGTAGTACATATATGCAATGGAAAGGAACAAAATTGTGCCATTTGCAGAGACGTGGATGGATCTAGAGACTGTCATACAGAGTGAAGTAAGTCAGAAAGAGAAGAACAAATATCATATATTAATGCATATATATGGAATCTAGAAAAATGGTATAGATGAACTTATTTGCAAAGCAGAAATAGAGACACAGACATAGAGAACAAATGTATGAATACCAAGGGGGGAAGGGAGGAGATGGGATGGATTGGGAGATTGGGATTGACATATATACATTATGTATAAAATAGATAACTAATGAGAACTGACTGTATAACACAGGGAACTCTACTCAATGCTCTGTGGTAACCGAAATGGGAAGGAAATCCAAAAAAGAGGGGATATATGTATGCATAAAGCTGATTCACTTTCTTGTACGGCAGAAACTAACACAACATTGTAAAGCAACTATACTCCAATTAAAAAAAAATTGTGTGTTTCAGAAAAAGTATTGGTCAGCTTGGAAGCATAGAAAAAGGAAATTCAGGAAGTGAATGATGGCAATGTCCTTCCAAATATATTTTGGAAATAGGATATATTTGCCAAAGTAACAAGCTGGCCTTTTCAGTTGCAGATATAGTACAGTGGTTAAGAGCATAGACTTTAGAGCTAGGCTGCCTGGGTTTGAATCTTGATTTTGCCACTTATTAGCTCTAGGATTCAAGGCAGTGCTGCAGACTGAATGTTTGAGTTACTCCCAAATTCGTATGTTAAAGCTCTAATCCCCAATATGACGTTGTTTGGAGGTAATTAAGTCATGACATTGGACCCTCGTGAATGGGATTGGTGCTCTTATAAGAAAAGGCTCTCTCCACCACGTGAAGGTACATCCATCCACAGTCAAGGAAGAGAGCTCTCATCAGAACCAGACCATCTTGACATTCTGTCTCAGACTTCCCAGCCTCCAGAACTGTAAGAAAGTCTGTTATTTAAGCCACCTACACTATGGTATTTTGTTAAAGCAGTCCAAACTGACTAAAACAGGCAGCTTATTTAACTTCTTTGCGCTCAGTTTTCTCACCTGCGAATGGGAATAACAATGTATCCTACTTCATATATTTGCTGCGATAGTTACATCACTACACCTAAAACACTTAGGAGAGTGCCTGGCCCATATAAGTTGTCATTATTAATATAAATGCATCAGACACTCATGTAACGATGCCCTTAAATCTTCCAAATAATCACTTAATTCCTTTTTTCCTAAATCCTCACCAGGAAATTTTCCAGTGATTCCCTGTATGGCATGACTTCAGAGAGATGCACTGGCTTGAGTTGTATTGATAAATCCTCTCAAGATCTCTGAGGACTATCTACCTATAGGGTTTTTGATTTGATTATCTAAATCTTTATCAATCAGTACGTCCTTGAGATGTGCTGCCAAGGAAGCAGAATTCAGTGACAGCTTGCAACTTTTTATTACCAGCAACAGTATTTGGCTATGAAGAGTCTCCCCTAAGTAAACTGGCAAGGAACTGAGATTTTTTGAGGCTGATTTTCCATTCACCTATTTTGTTGGCTTTATAAACGAATACATAGTCATTTATAACAGTTTGAGATTGTAGGAAGTGAGCTCACAATGCCTTCGAAAGGCGAATCTTGGGCAAGTCATTTCAATATATTATAAAAAGAATTACTTTAGCCTATGCTGGTATAAAATCTGTTATCTTGTTGACATTGTTTGGGCTGCAGCTACCTTTACACTATCCATGTAGAATGCTATGCATATAGGGGTCCTGCTAAGCCAATTTTTCTTGAAGTTTGGGCAAATTACTTATCAACAAATGGATTGACTACTTAAAAATGAGTTCTCCTTATTAACTTGTGAGTCTTTTTAAAAATACTTTGTGAAGTTTCAATATTAGTATGTTACTATGTTCAGGATTAGTATATTTGTTTCAAAGTAAATTAAAGCATTTCTTTAAAAATACTGGTGTTGAAATTCCTCATTTTGGCTTTCCATGGCACTGGATAATCTGGCATTATTTTATCCATCCAACTTATTTTCCCTTCTCTCTTATATACTCTTACAACTTATCAGGCAGGTTTGCCCACTACTGCTGAACACACCATAATCATTCCTGTAGGGGAGGAAAAATTCTCTTCTACCCTCTTAGGTTCTCTCGCTAAGAATTAAACTCGCCTATGGCAGGTTAACACATACAAGTTTTACTAAAATTTCTTACATGGACATGGGAGCCTTCACAACAGAATGAAGATCCTCCCCACCAGCCCCCAAAAGATGGCAGAACCTACTTGATTTTATAGTAGGTTGAACAAAGAGAGGTAATTGTAGAAAAGTAACTAAACTATATGGAGAGGCGAAAGGAAGATAAGAATCCATATTTTTAACAAGTTCTGTTTGCACAGGTTTCTTTTGGCCTTGATTCCCCATTTCCCATCTCTGGCAACGAGAATATCTTTTTTTCTCCTAAGTACAGAGAAGGCACCTTTTACAATGGGCTTTTATCTCCTGCTTTCAGAAATAAAAAGGAGTTCAGAATGCCCTTATTGCACCTGCTATTTCTCAAGTGCCCTTAACTCAATCAATATGCCAAAGTGGCATTTTTGGAGTGACACGCTCTGAATTCCTTTATCTGTCTTTGTTTGTAAGGTCTACCTATTCCTCCTGTTCATTTCGGCCCATTATTCAAGTCCTGTTTTTTTTCTAGAATTTTTCCTGTGGATTCAACTCATGGGACTCTTGCCATATGCATTACATAACTTGTTACTTTCAAAATATGCCCTCTTGTATTGTGAATATTTGTTTCATGCAGTTGTCTTATCTCCCCAACTAGACTCTCATCAGTCCCAAATTGCCTGGGCTGTGGGCAAAAGCCCTAGCACACAACACCTCAATTCAAGATGGGGACAACATACCCTGTGCAGAAATGCTGCACCCAACACTTAAGTCTAAAGTGCCCCCAGGAACACAACTGTGCTCCACCCTATTGACAAGAACCTCATAAAGCTGCCCTGCCCATGGCCTGCTGGGGAGAGCTTGTCTTCTAGAGCGAGAACTCACACCTCTCCGTTCTTTGACCAAAGAATAAAGCTTTGCTTTGCTTCTGAACGAACCAGGCAGGAGGACCCTTGTTGGAGCCCAACTTGAAAGGGTTGGTAATAATAAGACAGGCTGGGACCTGAGACGTGGTACACTTTGCTGCAGTACTTTCACATGGACAAACAGCTCCTTGAGCCACAAAATACAAAGAAACTATAAGGGACTAAAAATAACTGTGTGCATGCTCAGTTGGGGCAAATTATACAAAACAAGATACAAAAAGACCAAAAAAAGAGCTGGGAGCAAAACCAGGGTGTCAGGAGCAAAAGCAGGGTGCTGTGCATGCCTGCTGCACGCAACATCACCAAAGGGGTGGGCAAACCACCTAAGCCACCACTCCCAGCCAACCCCTGGACATCCCCCTACCCTCACCCCATATAAGGAACCAGCTGCCCCCCCACCCCCTTGGGGAGTGAGCAAGGGAAACTGTTACTTGTTATCAAGCGAAACTATTACTTGTTTTTGCTCCTCCCTGCTTGCCTGAATTTCTTGTCTGGCCTCTTGTCACCTTCTATTGATTGGGCAAGGTCAAGAACCATGGTTGGTATCAATAACACCTATAAGATCTCCCTCCCTCCATCACTGGAACCTCATCTCCCACTACTCTGAGGTTTCAGCCACACTGGCCAAACTTGTTTTTCCACAAACACATGATGCATCTAGGGTCTTGGCTCTGGTTTTTTTCTTCTGCCGAGAGCAGCCGTCCCCAACCTTTTTGGCACCAGGGACTGGTTTTTGTGGAAGACAATTTTTCCACGGATTGGGGGTGGGGGATGGCTCAGGTGGTAATGGGAGCAACAGGGGAGCGGCAGATGGAGCTTTGCTCTGCTGGCTGGCTCTCCCACCCACTGCTCACCTCCCGCTGTACAGCCCAGTTCCCAACAGGCCGCGGACCAATTGGGCCTGTTCCCAACAGGCCAACAACCTCCTTCCTGATTCCTCTCAAGCTCTATTCTTTTTCATAGCACTTAACTTGTTTCAACATGCTATGTAACCTTTTGGTAGTATGCTGTCTGCTTTCCCCACCCCCAAGTAAACTCCAGGAGGGAGGTGATTGCTGGGTTTTTTTGTTTGATTTTGCCGCTCTATCCTTGCAAAGCACACCCGGCAATCTCCCACAGGAGGTGATTGTTTTATTCACGGACGTATCCCAAGAGCCTAAAACAGCGCCAGGTAAATAAAAGGCACTCAATAAATACTTGGTGAATAAATTTAAAAATTAGATTTTCTTTCTGCAAGGACACTGCTCTTTGGTGATGAGCCTTAATCAGCTTCTAAGCTTCTTTATTACACAAAGGGCCCAAACCACAGGGAGCCTAGCAGTCCTAGGAGTCGCCCCAGAGGTAAGCTGGAAGCACTGAGGAGACAAAAGCTAAAAAACTAAAGGGTGCAGCTCTTTCTGGGGAAGGGGTGGGTGGCTGGCTGCGAAGTAAAGACCAACTTGCTTTCCCTTTGCATGTCCACAAGTGTTTCAATGGGCGGCGTAAAGGACTTTGAACATTCTCCTACCCAAACAAATCCAGGGCTCCGAGCCCGAACGCGGCGACGCGGGCCTTGCCCTTCCCCAGGCAGCTTCAGTGCCCTCACTTAGGTGGTTAGGCCGCGCCTAAACAGCGTTCTTTTCCGAGCCGGGACCTCCGTGCCTCAGGGACTAGGCGCCAAGGTGGCGCGTACACCTCGTCCAGGTGCCCCGTGGGCGGCCGCAGGGGCCGCAGCACCGGTCGCCTGACAGGCGGCGGAACGAACACCCGGGCGAGGACCTGCGTACGTCACGGAGGCGTCTGCCCGCGCCCGCCGCACGCATGCGCACTGCGCCCAGCATGAGGGTCGCGGCTCTGATCAGGTAACCGCCCCGGTGCCGCCTTCCTCCTCCCTTCCTGCTTCCAGTCCCTTTCTGCTGAGTGGCGGGAGCTGCCGCCGCCGCCGCCGCCGAACTGACGGTGTCCCTGCAGAAGCCGTGTATCGGGGGCTCGGCGGCTCCTCCCGGTAGCAGGAAGAGGCGGAGCCTTCGGGCTACTGCCCGGCTTGGCTGGTCCCCGGTCCCGGGCTGGCCCTCCTCGTTTCTCTCTGTCGCCGCCTCCCTGGTCTTCTGGGCCCCAAACTTGGGTTCAGATTGGTTTCACTTTAAAACTACTGATGTCTGGGTCTCACCGCCCGAGGGCTGGTTAAATTACTCCGACCCGACTCGGGGTCGGATTCTCAAAAACTGTAATGGGCTGTGAAGTTTGAGGGGCACTGCTTGACGCCACTTACTGAGTCTCTCCCACCCTTTTCTCTCATTTTTCATCCATTTTTATAGTTCCCTTCAGTCTTTCTGCCGGTCTTCCGGCCCTGCCTGGTTCCCTAGGTTGTTACCAGCCCCGCCCCCTCCCGCAAAAGACCACCTCTCCCTCGCCTGCCGTCCCATTAGTGACTGGACTGTTTATGGCATAGATGTGTTTTACTTTGGTGCTCAAGGATAGAGATGGAATTATCCTGTTTTATCTTAGATCCAGTTGCCATTGCTTTGAACACTCATGATTGCTTTTAGAAAAGTGACCTTACGGTAACACACTCCATATTCCAAAAGGAGTTTGAAATCTAATAACCCATCATGTTTTTAGGTGTCTAAATTAAGTCCTATGACGACCAAAGATTGGTCAGCTTAAATGTCTCCATACTCAATCTGTAAACTGAAGCAAAAGGGAAAAAACAACAAAATGCAAAAGGGAGTTCAGACTACTTGAACATTTGTTTGATGAGTTTTGGATCTGTATAGAGTGAGATGAATAGAGGGCAACCATGCGAAGCCCATTGAAGATTTCATGAAAGTTTTTGTTCACTGACGTACGATATTAATGCTGGCTGACAATAGTGTGACCTATTAAGGACTCGATATAACATCTTTTACTTCAATGCCATTGTTAGGATACTGGACTATAATGCCAAAATAATTTTTTTCCAATGAATTTCTTCTGTAAACAATGTGATTATTTGATCTAGATAAGTAAGAACAAAAAGCAGTCCAGGAAATGAGTAATTCATATGCACATGCAGTTTACCAAAGTTTAACCATTAAAGTGAGACACTAACTAAAGTCTCAGAAATGTTGAAGGGAAGGAGAGAAGAAGATTGGTATAATCCATTACACTAGATATTCTGTAATGTGCATATGTTACTTTTATAATAACCAAATTACTTTTAAAAAAGGCAATGTTGGAAAATCGTTGCTAAAATGTAAGATCTGTATAAATGTTGGAAGACATAAGTAGGAGTACAGAACATAATATGTACATACAAATATGAATGCATACATAATACATATATACATTTGTATGCATATACACTTGAATGTATTTGGATTTAAACTTAATACAGTGAATCTGCTTGCAATAAATATATTTAGTGTGTGCACTGAGATGGGATATGTGTGTGTGTTCTAGGGAATAAGTGAAACCAAGATTCTTACATTATCTTTAGACCATGAAGAGCATATTTTCCTAATACACAAAAGATTGCATCATTGAATTTTACAGTTGAATGACACCTTGAGGATGAGTTAGACCATTCTCTAATTTTATAATGAAGCATGTGAACCCAAGCACATTGAGTACCTTAGTTTGGTATTCCAGAATTGGGAACTGAAATTCTGATCTTGTGAAGGATGTCTTCCCTAACATATGCTGATGTACTTTGTGATGTTCTAAGAAGTGAGTAAGGTACTCAGCATTTTCCAAACCTAATTTGACCTTTAAAACCTTTTGTTCTTAGAGTATTTGTCGGACACTAGTGTTCCACAGAACACAATTTGGGAAATACTATTTTAAAATCATATTTGAAATCTTAGCATATTTTAAAATAAAAGGACAAGTTCTGATTGTGGATGTATACCCTTTAATCTTTAATATTCTAAATATTCTAAAGAATTAGATCATCTTGTCCTGGGGAAATAAAACAGGTTCAACAGGAGAAGTTGTGAAAGTGGTACTTGGGGGAAACATCAGAAGCTGAGGGGAGAGAGCATGATGTGTAACTTCACTTTGCCCCTTGCAATCTCCCTCCCCTTGAGAAGTTCTGGAATGACAGTTGTTACTGATCAGAATATGGTAGAGGCTGACAAATGCTGGGAACTAAAATAAAAGGCAAAAGGGCCAACTTCTAGGATAATCAGTCTCTTGGTTTCTTTGCTTATAAATAGGTCTAAACACTATCTGGGGGTACATTTGCAGATTTTAGCAGAGATTAGAATGAAGGGAAACAGGAATAAAACGAAGAGAGACAAAGATAAAAGAAAGGAAGAAACATGCAAGAGAGTACTAAACTGAAATAGTATAAAGGTTGCCATTCAACCTTGTTATAGATGAATGACTATTGGTCTTGAATAAGTGATTTGCTAGGTAGGTAGATTTGGTACCAGAATTTAGAATTTCCTGTCAATCTGTTTATTAGATTTATGACTCAGGCCTTGTCCTGCCATCATATGTAGTGATGGCTGAAAGAAGAAGTACTGATAGTACTGCTGTTTAACTTTATCGGTGTAATTCAGCATTTTGCTTTCAACCTCTACAGAATTTGAACCCACCAAGTACATCAAACTTTGTCATTTGATTGCATCTCAGATCTTTAATTTGATCCTTTAATTGGTGATGGTGACCGTTGTTAGAGTTATTAAAGTGGAACAGAACATGGTTTTTTCTGCGTTCTCATAGAAAATTTCATCTGAGAAGTATATATAATAGTTTAACTGAAATGTAAAATTAAATCATATTTTATTTGCAGAACACTTTATATTATGCAAAGCCACTATCACAAACCAAAGTGTTGCCATTTTTTGTTTAGCATAGTCTTTGTTATAATGGCATATAATTTCATAAGCCCTTGTGAGTAGCAGCCTTAGATAATCAGATTCGTTTGATCAGTTGTGTATGCTATGGAAATTACATGTGTTTTTTGCATTCTAATGTAAAATAGTCCCTCAAATATTCTGAAAAGCTGAAAAAATGTGTTCTATTTCTATAATGAGTCTATGTCAGGTAATGGTCAGTAACCTGATATTTGTCTCATCTATTTCCTTCTTTATTTTTTAGTGGTGGGAAGGACAGCTGTTATAATATGATGCAGTGCATTGCTGCTGGGCATCAGATTGTTGCTTTAGCAAATCTAAGACCACCTGAAAACCAAGGTAAGTGTATAACTATCAGAAAATTCTCTAAATGACTGAAACTCCAACCTCATAATCGCATTCTATTGTATGCAGTATGCAAACAATAAAAGGAACTCATATATCTTTAGCACTGGTTATCTGCTATGTTCTATGCTAAGTGTTTTCAATTACATATCCTTTACTCCTCGTAAGAACTCCTAGAAAGTTTTATTAGACAAAGATACTGATACTGTCCAAGGTGAAATAGCTAGGATAAACTTGCAGAGCTGAGACTTGAATCCTCTTACTTCAGAGTGCACTGCTGTTCCACTACAACACTTTTCCAAGTGTTGTTGGCAATGCACAGTTAAATAAGATACAGCTTCTTGGAGCTTGGGAAGTAAGACATATATTAATAAATGATAATATATGAATTTTGTTATTAAAAGCATCTAGTTTAGCCACCTTAGATGTAAGCTAAATGTGTGAGACTTGAGAGAGCCGTAGAGCAATGTATTTCTACTTTTTATTTGTCTGTGGTAATAAGGACATCTACAAATAACCCATAGACCTTATTTTAGCTACTTTTTTTGGTTTTTCTCCAATGAAATTTCCCCATTTAGAACTGTTTTTTTCTCTGTGTCCATGTCAGTGTCCAGATTTCCTCTTTTAATAAGGACACCAATCATACTGGGTAAAGGCCTTACCCTAATGACCTCATCTTAACTAATTACATCTGCAATGACCCTATTCCCAAGTAAGGTCACATTTTGAGGTATTAGATGTTAGGACTTTAACACAAGAATTTGGGAGTGACACAATTCAAACAGCAACAATATGTTTTTTTAATTGAGATATAATTGATGTATAACACTGAATTCGTTTTAGGTGTATAACATAATGATTTGGTGTATATATATATATATATATATATATATATATATATATA
>NW_021703778.1:96002735-96003245 GCF_005190385.1 Monodon monoceros
TATATATATATATATATATATATATATATATATATATGTATATAGTGAAATGATTACCACAATAAGCTTACTTAACATCCATCACCACACATAATTATAATTTTTTTTCCCAATCAGACTTTTTAAAAAAGAAAAATATTCACTGATTTGCTTTTTATACTCTTTTATTATACTCATACAACCATAGATATGAACTGCTAAAATGTAATAGGGCGAGATTAACACTTGTCTAACTCTATTACTACTTTTATAAGATCTTTTTATCATCCCCTTTACTCAACTTCTTTCAAGATTCCATGCTTTTGCTCTACTATTATTTTAGGATGAATTATTAGTGAAAACCCTAATTATAGTTCCTGGCATGAAGTAGGCACCCACTAAATTTAGTTGAATCTGGATTTAGCACTAAATATTTCCTTCCTTCCTCCCTTCCTTCCTGACTTCCTTCCTCCCTCCCTCCCTTCTTCCTTCCTTCCTTCCTTCCTTCCTTCCTTCCTTCCTTCCTTCCTT
>NW_021703778.1:96003255-96030168 GCF_005190385.1 Monodon monoceros
CTTCCTTCCTTCCTTCCTTCCTTCCTTCCTTCCTTCCTTCCTTCCTTCCTTCCTCAGTGCTGCCAGTATATTGAATTTTTGTTTTTATATCATTTTACAGTTGTTTCCTATTTATTTTGTCTTTTTCTTTTTTTTTTCTTTATGCCCAAATAGGTTGTTTGTAAGCTTCTTGAGAGGAGAGGTCATATCTTTTGTGTTCCTTTAATTGTTCCTCAGCACTTGGGACAGCTCTGTGCCTCTGATAAGCATTCACTCAAGGTTTATTGATGGACAAATGAATAATGAACTAACTAGAATTAGCTCTGCAAGAGCGAGCAGTTATTTCAGTCAGATATCTGCATTTTCTTTCCTTCTCTGATTAAGACCCAAGTAATGCTGGAAGTGAAGTGGGGAAGATAGAGATTAGAAATATTTTATAGGAAGAAATAGAACAGGTCCTGTGGAGGTCCTGTAGAGGGTCAGGGATAAACATACACTTTAGGATTTTGTACTGGGCTTCTGATGATTAATGATAATAGCTTTTTCAATGTGATATGTTTAGAAAATAACCTCCTATTTCTGACTTTAAATAATGAAGAGAAAATTCTTTGACTAAGGGTGAGTGGGAACTACACTATAACTTCTATATTATAAAAGAAGAAGCAGAATTTCCTTGCAGGTTGTGTTCTGTTACCAAAGGAAAGAATTTTCTTATCCCTTGTGGCCAGTCAGGCAAGTGAGTTTTTTAAGCTTTCTATCTTTAGAGATGTTGCTATTTAAAAAGCAGATTGTATTATATAATATATAATACGTACATGATATAATTTCATTCCCTGGAGTTTCTATCTTCAGCTTTTCTATATGAATTAGTACAGTTACCTTGTACTGAATCATTAACGTACAGAGCTTCCTTTACTTACAGTATGGTTATGTTGAAATACATAAGTTAAAAATATCCTGTCAAAAATTCATTTAATACACCTAACCTACTGATCATCATAGCTTAGTCTAGCCTACCTTAACTGTGCTTAGAACTACCACTGGGCAAAATCATCTAACACAAAGCGTATTTTATAATCAAGTGTTGAATATCTTATGTAGTTTATTGAATTCTGTAGTGTGTGGAAGTGAAAAACAGAATGGTTGTATGGGTACAGAATGGTTCTAAGTGTATTGGTTGTTAACCCTTGTGATCGTGTGACTGACTGGGGGCTGTGGCTCTCTGCTGGGCATCACACAGGGTATCGACCACATATCACTAGCCTGGGAAAAGATGAGAATTCAAAAGTCGAAGTACAGTTTTTACTGAATGCGTATAGCTTTTGTACCATCATAAAGTTGAAAAATCCTACATTTAACCATTTAACCAAAAATCCTAACCTTAACCAAGTTAAGGACTGTCTTTATAACCTTCCATGTGCTCGGGGTTCACTAGCAGAGTGGTAAGATGACACGCAAAGTATATCTTTAAATTACGCCTCATGTGGAATGGAGCTATTTATTTAGAATATTGTTAGTGAGAAAAAATTTAGTAGTAAATGGAATTGGAATATTACAAAGTAAAAGCTGGAAAAAATCAGCTGCAACTCTCATTGTAATGGAAGAGAATAGATGGCTGTGGGTTGGTAGATGGAGAGGGTTTAGCTAATCGTGATTTAAAGTCAGCAGGAAGTTGGTGATTATTGAATGAATCATTGACTTTTTCCCCCAACCATGTAAAAGGAATCTTAATGAGGAATGACTGGTAGAGATGACTCCAGTACAAAGTTGGTTAAAGTAAATTCACAGCACTGAGTTTTCAGTGGGTAGTCTGGAAAAGACTTTATCCCAATCAATGGGGATAAATGTGAACTTGTCATAAAATTCACAAAGCCATCTCTTTAAATTTGTAGTAGGAACTTTTGTGGCTTATTAATTGAGGTGCTTCAGTCAACAGTGGAGCCTTTTGGTTTTATTTGCTCTCATACCATTGTTGCGATGTAGCTTCCATTAATAAAAGTTACATTGTGGTTGGGACTAAATGGAGCCTTAAAGGAAAATTGTCTTCTGGGTTTTTGAAGTCAGTAAAGTGTTTTAATTATTAGGCCGACATCAGGAAGTTTCTTGCTAAGTAGCTCAAAGTTATTTAAATATATTAATTCGACTGTATTAATTGCCTTTAAAACGAATACATTTAAAGATCTAGTTTAAACTTGAGATGAAGGTAATCTGAAAGGTTTTTAGGTAACTTTGGCTATATCTCTTCTTCCTACTGGGACCAGGACTAGACAGATTTATAATAATAATGTGAGTACATGGAAACCATTCTGTTCTGTGGGTTCAGAAATCTAGTGAGCCAAAATCTGATAGCATATGATGGCAGTTTTGATTATTGAAGGGCCCTTACAATATCATTTTTCATGCCTTTTGATAGAATTCTTTCACATTCAGTGGAAATCCTAGACCTGCTTGGAATATATGCATGTAGAAACATATATGTCAAACATTGTTTTGTAACTTCTTGAAAACGTAATAATGTATTGTGAACATTTTCCGTCATTAAGTAGTATTCTACCATAGCATTTTCTAGATATTGTCTTTGGAACACAAATACCCTATGAAAATATAAGTGTTCTGTGGATAGGTAACTTTGAGAGATAATTCATACACTCTCCCCTTGTTAGAGCACCTTAAAGCAGATTAGCCTAGGAAGAACTGCAGTTAAAACACCTGTTTAATATGGTTTATCCTCATTTTTTATAAATTGATTTGACCACAGAGTCCTCTTTTTTCATCCAATACCTATTAATATCTCACGGAATTTCTATTCTGCAGAACATACTTTAGAAAATACTCCTCTTCAAAATTATATTAATGGCTGCATAGTATTTTATTATGTGAATATACTATAATTTTAATCTGTTATAAACAATGCTGTGATGAACATCTTTGCAAATAATCTTTGTGTATATTCATGATTCTTTTTTCTAAAAAAAAGAGTGTTAAATCAGAAAGCATATTCCAATATATTTCTAAGCTTATTTATATCACCAAAATGTCTGATGTGACTCATCTGTTTTGAATATTTTACTCATATTGATATTTTTGGAATCTTGTGACAACCAGTGATTGTGTTACTTATTAGCTTAAGTTATGTTTCTATACACATTTGTAACTGCTCTAACGATACTGAATTTATATATGTTTATATGTTTTATTGAAGTAAGAATATAGAATATATCAAGAGCATCTAAATCTTTTTCTTACAAATATTTGTCACTTATTAACTAAGTATGGTTTTTTTTTACATCTTTATTGGAGTATAATTGCTTTACAATGGTGTGTTAGTTTCTGCTTTATAACAAAGTGAATCAGTTATACATATACATATGTTCCCATATCTCTTCCCTCTTACATCTCCCTCCCTCCAACCCTCCTTATCCTACCTCTCTAGGTGGTCACAAAGCACGGAGCTGATCTCCCTGTGCTATGCGGCTGCTTCCCACTAGCTATCTATTTTACATCTGGTAGTGTATATATATCCATGCCACTCTCTCACTTTGTCACAGCTTACCCTTCCCCCTCCCCATATCCTCAAGTCCATTCTCTAGTAGGTCTGTGTTTTTATTCCCGTCTTACCCCTAGGTTCTTCATGACATTCTTTTTTTTCTTAGATTCCATATATGTGTGTTAGCATACGGTACTTGTCTTTCTCTTTCTGACTTACTTTGCTCTGTATGACAGACTCTAAGTCCATCCACCTCACTACAAATAACTCGATTTTGTTTCTTTTTAAGGCTCCGTAATATTCCGTTGTATATATGTGCCACGTCTTCTTTATCCATTCATCCGATGATGGGCACTTAGGTTGTTTCCATCTCCGGGCTATTGTAAATAGAGCTGCAGTGAACATTTTGGTACATGACTCTTTTTGAATTATGGTTTTCTCAGGGTATATACCCAGTAGTGGGATTGCTGGGTCATATGGTAGTTCTATTTGTAGTTTTTTAAGGAATCTCCATACTGTTCTCCACAGTGGCTGAACCAATTCACATTCCCACCAGCAGTGCAAGAGTGTTCCCTTTTCTCACACCCTCTCCAGCATTTATTGTTTCTAGATTTTTTGATGGTGGCCATTCTGACTGGTGTGAGATGATATCTCATTGTAGTTTTAATTTGCATTTCTCTAATGATTAATGATGTTGAGCATTCTTTCATGTGTTTGTTGGCAAGCTTTATATCTTCTTTGGAGAAATGTCTATTTAGGTCTTCTGCCCATTTTTGGATTGGGTTGTTTGCTTTTTTGTAATTGAGCTGCATGAGCTGCTTGTAAATCTTGGAGGTTAATCCTTTGTCAGTTGCTTCATTTGCAAATATTTTTTCCCATTCTGAGGGTTGTCTTTTAGTCTTCTTTATGGTTTCTTTGCTGTGCAAAAGCTTTGAAGTTTCATTAGGTGCCATTTGTTTATTTTTGTTTTTATTTCCATTTCTCTAGGAGGTGGGTCAAAAAGGATCTTGCTGTGATTTATGTCATAGAAGGTTCTGCCTATGTTTTCCTCTAAGAGTTTGATAGTTTCTGGCCGTACAGTTAGGTCTTTAATCCATTTTGAGTTTATTTTTATGTATGGTGTTAGGGAGTGTTCTAATCTCATTCTTTTACATGTACCTGTCCAGTTTTCCCAGCACCACTTATTGAAGAGGCTGTCCTTTCTCCACTGTACATTCCTGCCTCCTTTATCAAAGATAAGGTGACCATATGTGCGTGGGTTTATCTCTGGGCTTTCTATCCTGTTCCATTGATCTATCTTTCTGTTTTTGTGCCAGTACCATACTGTCTTTACTACTGTGGCTTTGTAGTATAGTCTGAAGTCAGGAAGCCTGATTCCTCCAGCTCCGTTTTTCGTTCTCAAGATTGGTTTGGCTGTTCAGGGTCTTTTGTGTTTCCATACAAATTGTGAAATTTTTTGTTCCAGTTCTGTGAAAAATACCAGTGGTAGTTTGATAGGGATTGCATTGAATCTGTAGATTGCTTTGGGTAGTAGAGTCATTTTCACAATGTTGATTCTTCCAATCCACGAACATGGTATACCTCTCCATTTATTTGTATCATCTTTAATTTCTTTCATCAGTGTCTTATAATTTTCTGCATACAGGTCTTTTGCCTCCTTAGGTAGGTTTATTCCTAGATATTTTATTCTTTTTGTTGCAATGGTAAATGGGAGTGTTTTCTTGATTTCACTTTCAGATTTTTCATCATTAGTGTATAGGAATGCCAGAGATTTCTGTGCATTAATTTTGTATCCTGCTACTTTACCAAATTCACTGATTAGCTCTAGTAGTTTTCTGGTAGCATCTTTAGGATTCTCTATGTATAGTATCATGTCACCTGCAAACAGTGACAGCTTTACTTCTTCTTTTCCAATTTGGATTCCTTTTATTTCCTTTTCTCCTCTGATTGCTGTGGCTAAAACTTCCAAAACTATGTTGAATAAGAGTGGTGAGAGTGGGCAACCTTGTCTTGTTCCTGATCTTAGTGGAAATGCTTTCAATTTTTCACCATTGAGGACGATGTTGGCTGTGGGTTTGTCATATATGGCCTTTATTATGTTGAGGAAAGTTCCCTCTATGCCTACTTTCTGCAGGGTTTTTATCATAAATGGGTGTTGAATTTTGTCGAAAGTTTTCTCTGCATCTATTGAGATGATCATATGGTTTTTCTCCTTCAATTTGTTAATATGATGTATCACGTTGATTGATTTGCGTATATTGAAGAATCCTTGCATTCCTGGAATAAACCCCACTTAATCATGGTGTATGATCCTTTTAATGTGCTGTTGGATTCTGTTTGCTAATATTTTGTTGAGGATTTTTGCATCTATGTTCATCAGTGATATTGGCCTGTAGTTTTCTTTCTTTGGGACATCCTTGTCTGGTTTTGGTATCAGGGTGATGGTGGCCTCGTAGAATGAGTTTGGGAGTGTTCCTCCCTCTGCTGTATTTTCGAAGAGTTTGAGAAGGATGTTAGCTCTTCTCTAAATGTTTGATAGAATTCGCCTGTGAAGCCATCTGGCCTTGGGCTTTTGTTTTTTGGAAGATTTTTAATCACAGTTTCAGTACTTGTGATTGGTCTGTTCATATTTTCTATTTTTTCCTGATTCACTCTTGGCAGGTTGTGCATTTCTAAGAATTTGTCCATTTCTTTCAGGTTGTCTATTATATTGGCATAGACTTGCTTGTAGTAATCTCTCATGATCTTTTGTATTTGTGCAGTGTCAGTTGTTACTTCTCCTTTTTCATTTCTAATTCTATTGATTTGAGTCTTCTCCGTTTTTTGTTTTTTTTTTTTTTTTTTTTTGCAGTACACCGGCCTCTCACTGTTGTGGCCTCTCCCATTGTGGAGCCCAGGCTCAGCGGCATGACTCACGGGCCCAGCCGCTCTGTGGCATGTGGGATCTTCCCAGCCCAGGGCACAAACCCACGTCCCCTGCATCAGCAGGTGGACTCTCAACCACTGCGCCACCAGGGAAGCCCCTCCCTTTTTTTCTTGATGAGTCTGACTGATGGTTTATCAATTTTGGTTATCTTCTCAAAGAACCAGCTTTTAGTTTTGTTGATCTTTGCTATTGTTTCCTTCATTTCTTTTTCATTTATTTCTTATCTGATCTTTATGATTTCTTTCCTTCTGCTAACTTTGGGGTTTTTTTGTTCTTCTTTCTCTAATTGCTTTAGGTGCAAGGTTAGGTTGTTTATTCGAGGTGTTTCCTGTTTCTTAAGGTAGGACTGTATTGCTATAAACTTCCCTCTTAGAACTGCTTTTGCTGCATCCCATAGGTTTTGGGTTGTCGTGCCTCCATTGTCATTTTTTTCTAGGTACTTTTTGTTTTCCTCTTTGATTTCTTCAGTGATCAGTTCGTTATTAAGTAGTTTATTGTTTAGCCTCCATGTGTTTGTATTTTTTACAGATCTTTTCCTGTAATATCTAGTCTCATAGCGTTGTGGTCGGAAAAGATACTTGATACAATTTCAATTTTCTTAAATTTACCAAGGCTTGATATGTGACCCAAAATATGATCTATCTTGGAGAATGTTCCATGAGCACTTGAGAAAAATGTGTATTCTGTTGTTTTTGGATGGAATGTCCTATAAATATCAATTAAGTCAATCTTGTTTAATGTATCATTTAAAGCTTGTGTTTCCTTATTTATTTTCATTTTGGGTGATCTGTGCATTTGTGAAAGTGGGGTGTTAAAGTCCCCTACTATGAATGTGTGACTGTGGATTTCCCCTTTTATGGCTGTTAGTATTTGCCTTATGTATTGAGGTGCTCCTATGTTGGGTGCATAAATATTTACAATTGTTATATCTTCTTCTTGGATCGATCCCTTGATCATTATGTAGTGTCCTTCTTTGTCTCTTGTAATAATTTTTATTTTAAAGTCTATTTTGTCTGATATGAGAATTGCTACTCCAGCTTTCTTTTGGTTTCCATTTGCATGGAATATCTTTTTCCATCCCCTTACTTTCAGTCTGTATGTGTCTCTAGGTCTGAAGTGGGTCTCTTGTAGACAGCAAATATATGGGTCTTGTTTTTGTATCCATTCAGCCAGTCTGTGTCTTTTGGTGGGAGCATTTAATCCATTTAAAATTAAGGTAATTATCGATATGTATGTTCCTATACCCATTTTCTTAATTGTTTGGGGTTCGTTATTGTAGGTCTTTTCCTTCTCTTGTGTTTCTTGCCTAGAGAAGTTGCTTTAGCGTTTTTTGTAAAGCTGGTTTGGTGGTGCTGAACTCCCTCAGCTTTTGCTTGTCTGTAAAGGTTTAAATTTCTTCATCAAATCTGAATGAGATCCTTGCTGGGTAGAGTAATCTTGGTTGTAGGTTTTTCTCCTTCATCACTTTAAATATGTCCTGCCACTCCCTTCTGGCTTGCAGAGTTTCTGCTGAAAGATCAGCTGTTAACCTTATGGGGATTCCCTTGTGTGTTATTTGTTGTTTTTCCCTTGCTGCTTTTAATATGCTTTCTTTGTATTTAATTTTTGACAGTTTGATTAATATGTGTCTTGGTGTGTTTCTCCTTGGATTTATCCTGTATGGGACTCTCTGTGCTTCCTGGACTTGATTAACTATTTCCTTTCCCATATTAGGGAAGTTTTCAACTATAATCTCTTCAAATATTTTCTCAGTCCCTTTCTTTTTCTCTTCTTCTTCTGGAACCCCTATAATTCGAATGTTGGTGCTTTTAATGTTGTCCCAGAGGTCTCTGAGACTGTCCTCAGTTCTTTTCATTCTTTTTTTTTTATTCTTTATTCTGCTCTGCAGTAGTTATTTCCACTATTTTATCTTCCAGGTCACTTATCATTTCTTATGCCTCAGTTATTCTGCTATTGATCCCATCTAGAGTATTTTTAATTTCATTTATTGTGTTGTTCATCATTGTTTGTTTCATCTTTAGTTCTTCTAGGTCCTTGTTAAATGTTTCTTGCATTTTCTCTATTCTATTTCCAAGATTTTGGATCATCTTTACTATCATTATTCTGAATTCTTTTTCAGGTAGACTGCCTATTTCCTCTTCATTTGTTAGGTCTGGTGGGTTTTCGTCTTGCTCCTTCATCTGCTGTGTGTTTTTCTGTCTTCTCATTTTGCTTATCTTACTGTGTTTGTGGTCTCCTTTTTGCAGGCTGCAGGTTCGTAGTTCCCGTTGTTTTTGGTGTCTGTCCCCAGTGGCTAAAGTTGGTTCAGTGGGTTATGTACGCTTCCTGGTGGAGGGGACTAGTGCCTGTGTTCTGGTGGATGAGGCTGGATCTTGTCTTTCTGGTGGGGAGGTCCACGTCTGGTGATGTGTTTTGGGGTGTCCGTGGACTTACTATGATTTTAGGCAGCCTCTCTGCTAATGCATGGGGTTGTGTTCCTGTCTTGCTAGTTGTTTGGCATAGGGTGTCCAGCACTGTAGCTTGCTGGTCGTTTAGTGAAGCTGGGTGCTGGTGTTGAGATGGAGATCTCTGGGAGATTTTCGCTATTTGATATTATGTGGAGCTGGGAGGTCTCTTGTGGACCAGTGTCCTGAAGTTGTGTCTCCCACCTCAGAGGCACAACACTGACTCCTGGCTGCAGCACCAAGAGCCTTTCATCCACACGGCTCAGAATAAAAGGGAGAAAAAATAGAAAGAAAATAAGAAAGAAAGAAAGAAAGAGGATCTAATAAAATAAAATAAGATAAAATAAAAAATTTATTAAAATAAAAAATAATTATTAAGAAAAGAACTTTTTTAAAAGAAAAAAAAAAAACGGATGGATAGAACCGTAGGACAAATGGTGGAAGCAAAGCTATACAGGCAAAATCTCACACAGAAGCATATACATACACACCCAGAAAAAGAGGAAAAGGGGAAAAAATAATAAATCTTGCTCTCAAAGTCCACCTCCTTAATTTGGGTTGATTCGTTGTCTGTTCACGTATTCCACGGATGCAGGGTACATCAAGTTGATTGTGGAGCTTTAATCCGCTGCTTCTGAGGCTGCTGGGAGAGATTTCCCTTTCTCTTCTTTGTTTGCACAGTTCCTGGGGCTCAGCTTTGGATTTGGCCCTGCCTCTACATGTAGGTTGGCGCAGGGCATCTGTTCTTCGCTCAGACATGACGGGATTAAAGGAGCAGCTGCTTCCGGGGCTCTGGCTCACTCAGGCCGGGGGGCAGGGAGGGGTGTGGATGCGGCGCGAGCCTGCAGCGGAAGAGCCCAGCAGGACGTTGCACCAGCCTGAGGCACGCTGTGCGTTCTCCCGGGGAAGTTGTCCCTGGATCACGGGACCCTGGCAGTGGCGGGCTGCACAGGCTCCCGGGAAGGGAGGTGTGGATAGTGACCTGTGCTCGCACACAGGTTTCTTGGTGGCGGCAGCAGTAGCCTTAGCGTCTCATGCCCGTCTTTGGGGTCCGCGCTGTTAGCCGCAGCTCGCGCCCATCTCTGGAACTCCTTTAAGCAGCGCTCTTAATCCCCTCTCCTCGCGCACCAGGAAACAAAGAGGGAAGAAAAAGTCTCTTGCCTCTTCGGCAGGTCCAGACTTTTCCCCGGACTCCCTCCCGGCTAGCCGTGGTGCACTAACCCCCTGCAGGCTGTGTTCATGCTGCGAACCCCAGTGCTCTCCCTGCTCTCCGACCGAAGCCAGAGCCTCAGCTCCCAGCCCCGCCCACCCCGGCGGGTGAGCAGACAAGCCTCTCGAGCTGGCTCGTGCTGGTTGTCACTGATCTGCTGTGCGGGAATCTCTCCGCTTTGCTCACCTCTTTGCCCTCCGCACCCCTGTTGCTGTGCTCTCCTCCACGGCTCCGAAGCTTAGTCCCCTCCGCCACCCACAGTCTCCGCCCGTGAAGGGGCTTCCTAGTGTGTGGAAACCTTTCCTCCTTCACAGCTCCCTCCCACTGGTGCAGGTCCCGTCTCTATTCTTTTGTCTCTGTTTTTCCTTTTTTCTTTTGCCCTACCCATGTACGTGGGCAGTTTCTTGCCTTTTGGGAGGTCTGAGATCTTTTGCCAGAGTTCAGTAGGTGTTCTGTAGGAGTTGTTCCATGTGTAGATGTATTTCTGGTGTATCTGTGGGGAGGAAGGTGATCTCCACGTCTTACTCTTCCACCATCTTCCCCCTCTCCTAAGTACGTATTTAAGAGTTTCTTCTACAACTCTAGGTGACTTCATGAATAACTTTGAATGATTTGAACATATATTTATGTAATAAAATCTTTAATCGAATAAACTATTCAAAATTTGCTTTATACATTACTCTTCTCTTTAAACGTTCTATATATAGTTTCAAAAATTTATGTACACTTATATTTCTAATTGCAGTAGAAATGACCAGAGCTGATGTGAACTGGATGCAGCTTGAACAAATGTGCAACTCTTATATATTTTATTTCATTTAATAACTGAAGAGAGATATAGTGTAGTAAGCTTTTAAATTGTGCTGACTGCTCTCCAAGCAGTAAAACTTCGGTGGACTTTCAAATCCACTTTCTTTCACTGTGTTTGACTGATTATTTCCACTTTAATTGTTGCAGTGGGGTCAGATGAACTGGATAGCTACATGTATCAGACAGTGGGTCATCACGCCATTGATTTGTATGCAGAAGCAATGGCTCTTCCCCTCTATCGCCGCACCGTAAGAGGAAAGAGCATGGATACAGGACGAGTGTACACCAAATGTGAAGGTGATGAGGTTGAAGATCTTTATGAGCTTTTGAAACTTGTTAAGGTATGCAGTGACTAATTACCTTTGCTGAATTTAGTGTGTAATTTAGTAAATTACATTAACTGAATTATTTAGTAATAAATAATTTACAACTGCTAGTAGCCCAACTGTCCTTTGAAAGGATATTTTGTCTTTTTGGTTAGAAAACTATTACTATGCCTTTATATTACATAGTATTTAAAAATAGAACTTTTGGTGTAGTCTGGCACCCATAACTATCAAATGATATTTAATTAAGTTCTCCTTAGGATTTTGGAGCTGATGACCTTTCAGTCATGTTTTTAGCAAGTACTTTTTGAATGCCTACTATGTGCTTGTTATATATAGTTCTAGGCACTGAGAATAGGGCAATGAACAGATCAAACTAAGTCCTGTTTTGTTGGAGCTTACTTTCCAGTAGAAGGAGTCAGACAATAAGCAAACAAATTATATGCTTGGTGGTGAAGAGTTCTATGAAGAAGTATGAAGCAGAGTCAAGGTGATCACGAGTGATGGCAGGGTGTGGTTAAGCAAGACCTTTCTGATATGGTGAAATTCAAATAGACCTAAAGAAAGGGAGAGACTGAGCCTTACTTTAAGTTAGTAAGAGGTATGAATTAAATACTTAAGTCCCTATGTATAAGAGTTTGGCAGTCAATGTGCATTCATTATTAATTTCTCTAGACAGAAAATTTAGGAGAGAAAGTATGGGACTCATATATCTAGTAAGTACTATACTTAGTAAATGTTAATTAATAGAGATCCTTTTATATTAAGCAGTTATCTTTTATCTTTTCATTCTCATTGATAGTCAATTACTTAAAAAAGAAACTGGTAGGGAAAACACTTAGAATTGTTACATAATTTACTGTCTAGTTATGGATGGCATAAGAAGTAGATACTTTTCAAAGGAAATCACGGGGACCTGACTTCTTCCCTCTGGGGATGTACATGCTAATAACAACTATTTTGATTATCAAACAAAGGGGAAGGCATAAAAGACGTTTTCACTTCTTCCCATGTGCACAACTAAAACCTTGACAGCATTCACTTTGAGGTGTGAAATACTGCACGCAAATTCTGCATTTTCAAAATTTCTTTCTCAGGGTACAGAGAAACTGTGTATTAAGTTTTCAGCATAAACCAATATTATAGAATGGTGGGACTCAACACTAGAGGTAATTGGATTGCTTAAAAATCCCTGGTAACTGATAACTTTGGAGAAACTACATGATAATAACAGGCTTCCGAGAAAGGGAAAGATAATAAATTACTAATCAATTTAATTAAAAATGGGCTGATTAGTAGTAATTAAGAAGAAATTTCCCTTTCAATCCATGCTGTCTTTGGAGAAATGGATGCTTTGCCATTATCTTTATAGTAACCGTCAGTTATGACATAAATTAATGCTAATGTTAAATCTTGACAACTTCTGCTTTGGAAGTTCGTACATTATGATTATAAGTATAGCTGAAAGAGATGTTATCAGGTTGTCAGGGACTAAATAGTTCCTTCTTTTCCTGTGCAAAAATATTAATTTTACTATAGGATATTTTAAGGACATAAATATTGGAAATATATTGCTTTTATGGAAGAGATTGTATAACCAGGCTTTTATAGTTAAATCCATTTATAAAACACGGTGCAAAGATTCCAATAGAGGTCTTACATATTCTAATGAATAATTGAGTAATTATGGAAAAAACGAATTGAGAGGAGCTATAATTCTTCAAGTTAGACTTCACTTGTTCTAAGGAAAAGATGGAATTGCATTTTTTTAATCCTTTGAATATTAATGAAGAATTGAAAGCATTTAGATTCATTTTCATTTTAAGCATTCATTTATAACAGGTTGCAGTTTTGTGACTTTCTTATGTATGTCAGTCTTTTGTTTTTGTAAAACTCTTTTTCCCCCCCAAATATTAGAGCTAATTTTTGAGTAGGAGGTACTTGTTTTTGCAAAGAGTTTAATTGACTAATTGCTGAAAATAAGTAGAAAGACTTGGAAGAATTTACAGAATTAAAAGTTTCCTAACTATTTTCTAGAAGTCATGAAAACTAATAGAAATACAATAAGCCTTTATGTCTCATAGATTGTCAGGTGATTATGACAGGTATATATATATATATATATATATATTTATATCAAGCTGTTTTCAAAATATTTAGTTATCATATAGCTAGTCTTTTATTCTTTAGAATTTCTTCAATATTAAAATGTCATTTTGGTTCTCATCTGGATTAGTTTGATATATAGATAACTTGTATTATTTCCTGAAAATATAGTAATTTTGAAATTGTGTGGGTGTTTTCCTTTTAATTCACATAAAGCAATGAAAGAGTTACTGAAGGATACATCTAAACATCATATCTCTATGGAGAATATGTTTAGGGATCATGTATTCTTTCTTTCTCCACCTGTTGGGAACCACTTCTTACTGGATCTCATATCGCCCGCTTTCTTGGTTTATTCCCTAATTTCAGTGGAATCCATCATTAAGAGACTTCCTTAGAGAAATTACTTTCAAATCCTTGCGTTTTGAAAATGTTCTTATTCTGCCCTCATATTTGATTGATAAATTGGTTGAATTTAATATTTTAGAATGAAGGTTATTTTTCCTCAAATCATTGAAGGCATTGCTCCATTGTCCCCTAGCATTTTGCCAGTGAGAAGTTGGATGCTAATATGATATTTGTTCCTTTTTAGCTGACTGTTTTTTAAAATTAATTAATTAATTTATTTTTGTCTGCGTTGTGTCTTCATTGCTGCACGCAGGTTTTCTTTAGTTGCGTTGAGCAAGGGCTACTCTTCATTGTGGTACATGGGCTTCTCATTGTGGTGGCTTCTCCTGTTGCAGAGCACAGACTCTAGGCATGCGGGCTTCAGTAGTTGTGGCACGGGGGCTCAGTAGTTGTGGTGCAAAGGCTCAGTTGCTCTGCGGCACGTGAGTTCTTCCCGGACCAGAACTCGAACCTGTGTCTCCTGCATTGGCAGGCGGATTCTTAACCACTGCACCACCAGGGAAGCCCCAGCTGACTTGTTTTTATTCTCTGTTATCTTTTATGATTGTGTCTTTATGTTTGACATGCTGAAATGTCACAACAGTGCACTGGAAATTGAAGGTTGTTTCCCCTGTATCCCTTCTGCAACTTCCTATTGAGTAGCAGCATATCTCTGTCGTCTTTCTCTTAATGATGGTTTAGGGTGGCATTAATGCCGGTGAAAGCCGGTCACAACACGGCATTCTGGCTGTAGCCATTAGGTCAGGGATGGTTTTGTTAACCTGCATTGTACCAAATAGAATGAAGCCTAAGATGATGGATTGTTGGCAGAAGATAAGGTATTTCTCCTGTGCAGAGGGATGTGTGGATATAAGACCTAGAACTGTTGTGGCTTTTTTTGGGGGGTGGCAGGGAAGAGAATATGCTGTCAAATATGACACACAAAACATGGCAGAGTCAATAGAATTGCAGTGTGAGGATGGCTCTGCAAAATGCTCTGCCATTATTTGTTTGATGATTTACTCCCCTTGACTTTCTTTATTCCCTTTTGCTGGTACCCTCACTGGTCAGACTTTAAATCTCCCAGATTGAATTTTCATGTCTCTTGTCTTTTCTCACATACTTTCCATCTCTGTATCTTTTTGTTGTACATTCTGTGAGGTTTCCACTTTAAATGCCCTGCTTTCTTGTTGAAATTTTCTTTTTATTTTAGCAATCATATTTTCAGTAGCCAAGAACTTGTTTATTGGTTGTTCCTTTTTTAATAACAATCTGTTTTTTCTTCTATAGATATAACGTCCCTACATCCATTTTAAAATACAGATTAGAGATTTAAACATTATCTTTCATTCCCTAAAATATTCATGTTTTCTTTGGGTTTTTTTTTCTCATGTTTCTTTCTCTTTCATGTTGTAGGCTTTTCTCAAATGTCTCGGTTGCTTGTTCATATCTAAGCATAAGGCAAGAGGAAAGCTGACTGTGAACGCTTTTGACATTAGAGTTTTTCCAGCCTCACATTTCATCCTTGTTATACCTAGAGTTCAGAATAATGTGGCCTCGTTTGGTTCCTTTCTTGGCTTTCTTCTCTTCCATACAAACAGTAGGTTACAGCTTCCTCTGTTGATTTATCAGTTGCTGTTCCTTATTCTTCTGCTTTTTGACTCAAGAAAACTAAATGAAATTCCTTTTCCATTGGTGTCTCCCCGCTGTTTTCTTTGTTTTTTGGAGATTATAACTTTGTTTTCATTTTAATGGAATCTCTTGATCCAGAAATATGTCTTAATTTCATTACAATGGAATTCATTTAATATTCTTCCCTAAGTTGAGTATTCAATTTCAGTCTTCCTCTTCTAATCTTTGGTACTTTTCTTCTTTCATGTTCCTTTTTGCATTAGGCATTTTATCTTGGTATTGATGATGTTAAATATGATGTTAAGTTACCTAGTGGACACTTGTAATTTGAATACAACAATAAGTGAATAATGATCTTTTTTCTTTTTTAGATAGAATATTTACTGTTGATAGACAGGCTTGTGAAAAACTTATTTTTTAAAACTGGATATTAATTTAAAATTTTTAGAAAACATCAATTGCTACTTTACTCTTGGTATTGGTCAGAACTCTTTTGATTATAAGGAGCAGAAAGTAATGTTCAAGCTAGTTTAAATAAAAAGAGAATTTACTGACAATGACCTAAAGATAAGTTTAGCTTCAAGTAGATTAGAAACAGGATACAAACTATGTGACCAACCTGCATGCTGGGCTGTTTTTATCTCTTGCCTTTCTTTTCTTTTTATTCTATTCTCAGTCTGGACCCTTGTAGTTAGAAGATGGTTCACAGTTACATTCTTTCTAGTGCCTACCTAGTAGGAAAAACTCTAATCTTAAATAGCTAGAGGGGAAATCCACTTACGTTTCATTGTCACTCAGTGGCCTGACATGTATCATCCATGAACGCGTTGTTGTTGGGAGAAAATGATTTCATTTGATTGGACAGGCCTAGATCCTGTGCTGTTCGTGGAGCAAGAGACTGAGTCGTGATTGCTATAACCACATCTACTGTGGATCTGTGGGAAGAACAGAACCCACTGTTGGAAGGGTAGGTCTCCAAATATAAAGCAGGCTGTGGCCGGTAGAAGGCTGAACTGTGGCAGGGGGTAAAGAGTAACAAGTTTCCTGAGAATAAATAGGTTCCAACTGCTTACAAACTTGAGAACCATTCTAAATGGTTCTTTCGAGATCTTCCTCCTTTTCGCCCCACCCCTCCCCCCTTCTTTTCTTTCCTCCCTCCCTCCCTTCCTTCTTGGCTTCTTTCAAAAATAGTTGACCACTGGAGCTACAACAGTAAGCTTATACTCTAGGACCTATATATTCAGTTGCTTATGATTTCTCCCCTTAATATCCTGTAGGCATGGTAAACTCAACAAGTTCAAAACTTATTCATTATCTTTCTGCACAAACTTGCTCCCTTTTCTGTATTTCCCTCTTAGTTGAAAACATCATCATTTACCCCATCACCTAAGTCTAACCTGGGGCCTCACTACCAGACTTCCACTTTCTCTCAGTTGCCTCCCACCCCAACCATAACCATTTGATCTACAAGACCTTTTGATATTACTTCTATGACTTCTGAAGTTGACCCTTGGACTTCATTCCCACCATAAATGGTTTCTTTATCTATACTGTGCAAGTCTTCTAACTGGCCCACTTGCCTTCAATATTGCCTTGTGCACCCTCCAGCCTTGTTACCACATTGTCATCAGCTAATCTGCATACATACTTAAATAACCCACCCTTAAGATAAAGTCCAAGCACATTAGCCTGGCAAAAAAAGACTCTTTAGGAAGAGGCCCTTGCAAGCCTACCTGTCTGATCCTGCCATTCCCACACAAGCTTCTGGGTTTGAGTTATAATGAACTCATGAGGTTTCCAGGAGATTGCTTTTTCATATCTGAGTCTTTGCCTATGCTTTTCTATGCGTTTATCTGTTTGTTCTCCTGAAGAATCTCTTGTTGCTTCATACCCTTCTGTGGAATAGGCTCTAATTCACCTTCCTGTCTCTTCCTTGGCAGCTTGTCCATAACTCTACTGTGCTTCTTAGGATTTTATCAATACTAGGATTGTTTTTATGATTGTCTCTTGCTAGACTGTGAGGCCCTCAAAGACAATCTCAGTACTCTTCATTTTTATATCTCTAGTGTCCAGCTATGTTCCTGGCATATGGATGACTTTTAAAGGATAGTTGAACAAATTAGTCCAAAATTTAACAAATTATTTTTATATAATAATTTATCTAATGCAGGGGAGCCACAACATTGTTTAAAAATATGATGTAAAACCATTGGCAAATTCATTTTATTTTTGTTTTTTTCATTTAGAAGCTTAAATAGAAGTGAAACTTTTTTTCATCATAGTGAAACTTTTCAAAATAGGGTGTCCTATCAGATTTGGCAGTGTCACCACTAAGTGTACCAAGAATAATTTCCAGCTGCAGAATGTTTTATAAAAATGCTAAGCAGACACTTTTTCAAGTTATTTTTCGTATATATACCTTAGAAAACCTGCTTATTATGGTGGAAAATTACTTTGTGGATCTCTTTTCACTTTGAATCTCAGGGAAAAACCCTAGATAATTGGGTGGCTTGAGGCAAATCCAAAGGGTTTAGAGCGGGAGGCACATATAAGATGGCCTTAAGAGTTTCTGGAAGAACCCATAGAGCTAAATTAAACAGGCCCATAGTCCTGTACAGATTGCTTCTGGCTCTTCAACATTGCACAGCTTGCCTCAAGTCCTGTTGGTTCCCAAGATTTTGGACATTAAGCCTAGTCCCTTGGCACAAGAAATGCTTTGCTAGTATTGATTCTGGACTCCAAATAGGAAAACTCTGAATTAGCACAGGCCAGTGTCATTTTGACTCCCAGGTGTGGCTTTATTGAGGCTGTGCCATCTCTGGCCCTTTTAATGGTAAAGTCAACTATGCATGAGAAAGTACATGATGGATGATCTGTCTGGAAATAAAATGTTGGATCATACTCATCAATTATTACAGCATGTAAACTTATCACAGGTCTAGAGTCTTCATCTATAGATTTCCCCTAAAGCCTGGAAAACGTGACTCCTTCATTCTAGCAAAACTATCGTTCTGTCTCCTCAACTTTGAACTTTCTCCACTTAGTATCAATGAATGTGTGTGTATATTACACATGCACTTATATACTCTTTCTTTTTATCTTTTGCCTGATTCATTGCCTCTCTATAAATTTACCAACTGACTAATTTTTATGTCCTTGTATTCCTTTCTTCTACGAATTATAGATTTCTTTCTATCTTATCATCTACTCTATATATTTTAAAGTATGTTGGGTATGTTTGTCTTGTCTTTCAAATTTCTTGCTTTTATGCTTTTCAACCTCTGATGTTTGTGTCCTATTAACTTTTTGGACTATGCTACTGTTTATTTTTTAAGAAACCTTTTGTTGTTGTCTACTTCTGGAGTTGTGTTGTCTAAGATGCTACATGTATGTTTCTGTCCTACAGTCTATTATTTCATTTCTAGACCTGTTGTTTACCATGTCTTTGTTATGTTCTCTATTAAATGACTGAGAACACATTACAAAGATTTATAAGTATAAATTACTTTATTCCTTTATTGTTATCTTTACATTTTTTGTTACATAGGACTTTATTGGTGGTCACACAATAATATGATAGGTCTTGAACTGAACTTTTTATGTCAACTTTCCCTTTTAAGTAAGGAATGTCTTCATTCAGCAAGTTTGTAGTGCCTTAATCATAAAGTAGCCATAAAATCAATGATAATATCAATAAATATTTAGAGCTTATCTTTTTTATTGGTAAGAAATGATTTAATAGGGGCTTGTTCTGTGACATGTGAGAAAAAATTGAGTGAATTAAAGGGATGTGTTAGTTGATCTTGACTTTTCCTGTTAACTTTAACCTATACTACTACCATTTAGAGACTTTTATGTCTTTCATTTTGCAAACATTAATTGGATGCTTATAATGTACCACTACTGTAGAGTAAAGAAATGTACAAGATATAGTCTCTGCCTTCACAGACCCTAATGAGGTAAGACACATACACAAAGAAACTAATATAATGTAGAGTTTCCATTAGAGTGTGCATTTAATAGGCTTGGGGATTCAGAGGAGAAAAAAGTCCCGTGTTGGGGAATCAGGAGAGGCTTTACAGGGGAAGTTACATTTGATATCCTTAAAGGTTGTTTCAATTTTGACAAAGGCAGGCATGGAAAATGACCAAGAGAATGTTGCAAATTAAGGGCATAGTTTAGCCACAGTCATGGAAGCAGGAAATCATGAGATATATTAGGGAAATAGTAGTTCAATTTGGCTAGAGCTCAAGAGTTCAAGGAGTAGTGGGAAATAAGTCTGAAAAGGTAGGTTGAAGCCGCAAAAAAGACTGTCTTAAATTTTAGACCAAGTTCAGGCAGGGAAGAGTCCCTAAGGTGGTATTTTCCAAACTCAGTTTAGTAGTCACATTTTTTCCCTTTAAATGAAAGAGGCTAAAATAAAATAGAAAATATCAAAATGAAGTGTATGCAGTAAGGTTAATTATTATTTTGGGAAACATGCACGTGTGTGTGTGTGCATGCTAGGCTGTTAACATTACATGTATATATGTGTTTCTTACTGTTAAACAAATCGTCATGGTCAAACAAGTTTGAAAGCCACTACCTTGAAGGATTTTGCAAAAGAAATGACATAGAATTATATGATTGAAGGCCATTAGGTTGAACCACTTATAATGTAAGAAATGGATTAGGGAAGTGGAATTCTGGAGATGAGGAGTTCAAATTGAAAACTGAGATACTCGGCTAGCTGAAAGGTTCTGAGGACCTGAACTGGGGGAGTACCAGTGGAAAAGTTGAAGAGAGGACATTGAAGAGGTGGGTTAATAGGGCTTGATGGTAATATTTAAATAAAGAGTGACAAGGAGTCTATGTAAGGTACCTTGTAAACTGACAGTTCCATGGCTAATCTACTCAGCTTTCACTGGGCACTGTTGATAATGAAATGAATTACAATAGCTATCTATTACAAATATTGTGATCCTCAATTTTGCAGCACCCTATCTTTGTCATCTCTTTAATCTGGTATAGGATGGTATAGAAGGTGCTTCAATCAATCAATCAGTCAATCAAGATTAACTCTTAATAAATGTTTGTCTTGATGGTCCTTTTACATTTTCTTCATAGGGTTGTATGTAGTACACATCAGCTAAAATAGTCCATCATATTTCTTGACTCTAAATAAAAGCACCTACAGGGAAGTACAATGTATGATATTAATGCTTTTAACATAATAGTCATACATGTAGGTGGGATTCAAATTACCATGGTCTTTCTCCACTCTCTCACACTCTATAATGTATCCTGCAAACTCCTGCCAGGTTAGTCTTTCTAGAGTGTAGATCCAGTCACATTTGTCTCCTCATCAAAAACCTTTGCTGTTTACCATTGACCCCCTAGGTGCTCTGCAATATGACTTCATCTTATCTTTCATATTTTCCCAGTATTCCCCCACATAGAACCTGTGTTCCACCTGCACTAGACTATTGTCAGAACTCATTCTTTCCCGTATAGTCCTTGTCTTTCCTGCTGAGTGCTATGTTTTATTCAGTTTCCTGAATAAATTCAGGAATTTCCTCTCCAATTCCTTCTTTAACATGGCATCTCCTTCTTGATGTCTTCCTTGATATGCCCCCACTGAATGTAATATCTTCCTCTCTGGACCTTTCATGTAACATTGTATTTCTCTTACAGTACTTAATTTATCTTGATATCCAGAGCTACTGGCTCTGTTTTGTTTTGTAATTTGTTTTTGTTGTGGGTTTTTGTTTAAAGGTTATAATTACTTCAAGGGGCAAGGATTGTATTTCATTCTTTTTTATTTCTTACGGACTATACAGGCATTTTGTTCAACTGTTCTCCTCTGGAATTCAGTTTTTCCATCTGTAAAATTTGGATATATCTTCCTTTTATCCTTTTTATCTGTTTTGAGAATAAATGAGAAAATATATGAGAGCCCCTTTAAGTTTCTAGAAAGAAAGATGCTGTATAAGTTAGTTTTTTTTTTAAAGCCTGTCAACTTCATGTCAGTCTCAGATTTTCGTTCTCCTTTATTCCCTAGCTTCCAAAATAATCCAGTACAGCTAAATAAAGTCAATTTTTTCATCGCATACAAATTTCCATTAGTATATTAATATTAAGTAGTAGCTGCAAGTTGGCATGGAGATGAGTGTAATTCCTCTTGACTTTATTAGTACATTAATGCAGAGAAGAAAAAGAATGGTAATCGTTCAAATTGTGAAAGAGGTTTTAATGGGGGCAAATTTATATTATATATTGGATTGAATTTATTCTACTACATTTGTTGCCTTAATTTTTGGCCCTCTGAGTCTTTTTTAGACTCTTTCAGTCAGATAATTCAACCTTCCAAGAGATGTGTGGAAATAATGTTTTCTGTCTAGTTTCCTATATGAGTAAACTGAGGCATGGATTGTTTCAAAAGAAGATAAGGAAGTGAACCCAAAGATGACAAAGGTTCTTATTAATAGATGCTTTTTTTTCCATTAAAAATTATTTTGGCGTGTTCTTTTAGGGTTAAACTATGCTTATTTTTAAAATCAAAGCAGTATATTTCCTATTAACTCATTTGTAAAAAGCCTTAAACAAGGACTTTCATTGAGGGTTAATGAACTAAATTTAGAGAATTTTGACTTTTGAAATGGTATGTAAAGAATTAACAGATTTTAAAAATGCCTCTTAGAATGTCCAGAGGCAGTAAAATGGGACAATTATGTGCACTCCTGTATGTAAGAGCAATTTACCTCTCAATGCCAGCAGAATTTTCCTACCCTTATTCATAGAATCTATGGTGCTGAGGCATGTGGTCACTTTCTGTACTTGCACAGAGTAGGTGCTGAATGAGCAGTTGTTAAATTAGACTTACTAATCTGAGTCTATCTAACCTTCACAAAATTTAGCTAATATTGATCCCTATGGATTTCTACAAAAATAGAGACAAATCAGAAGAGGCAGAACTATTTATCAGACATTTATTTTCCCTTCCTTGTGCAAAATACTTTGCTGCCTACTATAAGGTTAGTTCTAGAGCCATTGAAATGGTCTGTGGTCTCTTTTAAAACCAGTTCCCTTGTGAATTCTTTCCTACATACTAATTTTGCAAGGTGGTGAGGAGAAGAGGAAGAATCATCATCACTTGGTACATAACCCGTGGTCTTCCCTTTTGAGCCTTTCACAATTTCCCTCCTCTAATGATTTTTATTGGTTTCACAGTCATTTTTGTGACTTCTTAACCCTCACCCAAGTTGTACTGATTTTGAGTGGTCATATAACCTGGGCTTGATCACAGAAAGCTAGTAAGAATCAGGCTAGTGGACTTCAGTGCAAGATAACTTGATACTTTAAGACATGATTTCTTAATTTAGAGGGGAGAGGTGTTTTTGAACCCTGAAATTTTGTGCAAATTTTTTGTGAATGTAAATTTTTCTGGGGAGAGGTCCAAATTTTTATCATAGACTCACAGCGATCTGTTCTTTTCAAAAGTTTAAGAACTACTATTTTAACCATCAATTTCAGAAAGCCTTGTAGCCTAGGGGTACACATGACTACTCAGGTTAGGAATCTATTGTCCACTGAGCTATTTGCTATGAGATCAGAGGGAGCTTCTGTGGCTTCCAAAGAGTGAAGAGGAAAGTACTATGGAGGTAACATCTGAGAGCAGATGGGGATGTCAGGCATTTCTCAAGAAAAATATTAAGATCTCAAAAATAATAGAGTGAAAAGTAGCATCTTATAATTTCAGGTAGGAAATGATGACCAGAGAAGGGCCAACAGGCTTGGACCTTGTGTGTGTTCTGGATGGTCCTTAATAAGCCTTTGGATTTTATGTTCAAAGAGAAAAGGATAGGGATACAAAAAGCAGTGTTCCTGATTTTCTCAAATGTAGCTTTCTCTTTTTGAATTTCTTTTGTGTTTAGTTATTCTTTTGGGTTGTTATTACATTATGCCTCGTTTTACATCGTTATTTGCATATGTATTATATCTTCCTTGTCAGTTTATAGCCTCTTGAAGGCACAACTTTGTGTTTTTCAACTTTGGATACTCTGCAGTGTTCATCATGGTGCCTTGTCCATAAGAGGTGTGCAGAATTTGTCATTGTGTATTTGCCCTAGGGATGCTGTTGAAGATTTTCACCATATTACATGTTCAACTTTATAACGATCCAAGGGTGAAATTTCTCTCAGGACTTAGTCTTTATAATGGTTTGCCTTACTATAACTATTAAGACGGTTTTTATTGTATGAACACTAAATCACACAACTCATTTTAGTTTCCTCTTTATATTGATTGTTAGAAAGCCCAGAGCCATGTGATTTTTTTTCAATTATTTTTGTCTTATTGTAATTATAGTTGCTATTGTTCATGTAGCACTACCTGCCAGGCACTCTTCTAATCTCTACACATTATATTCTAATTTATCCTTACCTCAACCCTGGTTTATTATCCCTGTGTTACAGATATGTCATTGAGATACAGAGGTTAAGTAACTTGTCCAAGGTTACACAGCTAGAAAGTAGAACATGTACTTTTAATCACTGTGTTCTGCTGTCTCCCAGCATTACATATGTGTTAATTCATGCAGATATTACCATATAACAATACATATATAATACATATATAGACCAATAAGGCATGTGTGAATTAGCAGTGAGACAGAGGGGCAGGTATGTGGTTGGATAAGGGGAGGTGGAGTTACTATGTCTTGGATTAAAATGATCTATCATCTGTGATCTCATCTCATTTCAAAGCTCTCAGAATAGTTTTAGATTATTGCTACTCAGAGCATGGTCTAGGGACTGGTGCTAGTCCAAGAAGTGTTTGCTGTTGGCGCAAGGTCAGCTATTTATAGAAATTGAAGATAAGTATTTAGAAACTTTTATAGTAATTTGAGAGTAATTTTATATTTGTTGAATATAATAATAAAAATTTGGCCTTGTGTTCTTTATCTTTTTAGTTTTTTCTTTTGTAATTCATTTTAATTGTATTTTACATAAGTGTTGGTCTTTGTAGGTTTGGAAATCTTTTTTAAAAAAGTGATCCTTAACTTGGTTTGAGAAGCACTGGTTTAGGTGACAGCTTTTCAAGTTTTTAGGCTATTGTTTGAAAAAGAAAAGACATGATCTGTAGCTTGAAATTACATTCTAATCTAAACCTGGTTCTGAAGATGAATTAGGAATTGGTATATTTGGCTGCATTGTCAGTTTCTTGATTCTATGAGAAAAGGCCCTAAATTGAATGGACTTTTTAGGGAAGGAGGGCAGTTTTCATTTTTTTTCTTATATTTAGTACTTTTCTCAAGAAAGACACATTTTATTGATTACTTGATCCCGGATAATAGCATGAGGAACTTGTCTATCATTTATAGTTACAGCCTCCTTCCTTGACTTATCAAAGTAGCTAATAAGGTACTTCAAAGTTTTTTGTATTCAAATTTTTTCCTGGAATAACAAAAGCAAAAAGATAACAACAGCAACAGAACATTGCTGATGATGCCGCCTTGGTGCGATAGCTTCTGCATTTATGGAAAGCAAAGATAGCTTCATTGAAATAATATTTGCAAAACCAGTTCAGTTTTTATTTTTTTGAATTTTATTCTATTTTTATACAGCAGGTTCTTATTAGTTATCTGTTAAACCAGTTCAGTTTTTAATTTTTCTTTTTCTCTTTAGGTGGGTTGGGAAGTCTTCTTCTATAATATAATATGTTGTAAAATAACTACGTGTTCAGTTACCAATCCTAATAGGGTGTTTTAGTGTCCATACAATTGCCATCTTGTCTTTAAAATAATCTCTTTTTGGTGATCCCGTAAAGTAGCATTTGATGAGTTCTCTTCATCACTTTTTTTTGGGATGTTTAAGAGCTGGTCTGCAAATAGAGAAATGGGCTAAGGATATGAACAGGCATTTCACAGAGAAAGAAATTCAAATAGCCAAAAAATGTTCAACCTCACTAACTCAAAAATGCAGCTATCACTTGGGCAGGATTAAGAAATGATACTGGTTTTGGAGAAGTGAGTACTTTTATGTGCTGCCAACAGCCCTAGAAATTGGTTCAGCCTTTCTGAGGGTAATTTGGCAGAACTCATCAGACAACAAAAAATACACTGTCTCTTTATCCAGCCCTTCCACTTTGGGGGATATATTCTAAGGAAATAAAGTTGTACTGAAAGATTTAGAAATGACTGGCAAACTAAATTATGGTGTATCCATACAGTGGAATACTGTATAGGATCAAAACTGAAGTTGCAGAAATATATCTATATATATATTATTAGGAGAAGGAAATGGAGTACCAAATACTCTGTATGGTATAATTACATTTTTGTAAAAGTATTTGTACAAATATATGCATAGAAAAAGATCTGAAGGATAAATTTTTAAGTCTGTATATGGAAAGTATTAAGAGCATTGGTGTAATTTTTGCACATTGGAATTTTTGATTCTTTCCTCTAATGAGCATGCATTGCTTTTGAAGCTTCTTTGTTGAAGATTTGGCTTGCATCTTAAAATGCACAGAATGGTATAGGAGTCAAGGAAACCTGATAATCAACAGGATGTTGCCATTCCCCAGGTCCTTTACTGAAGCTTCATCAGGAGCCTGTTTTTCTTTTCTTTTTAGAGCTGGTTCTTGAAAGCTGTGTTTGAGGGGTTTTTTTGTTTGTTTTTTTTTTGTTTGTTTTTTCCTTCTGTGACAAATGCCTATCATTTTATAAACAAGAAAGCCAATGTCCCACTTAGGTGTGTGGGGTTCTTTTCATTCACTTGCAGCCCTGTTGTGTTAATACTGAATAGGCAGAGACAGCCTGACTGGTGGTGAAAGATGGTGAGCCAGCCTCAGGGCTTTTTCTGGTCAGCCCTAAACCTCTGATTGCCACGTTTTCCTAATTTCCCATTTCCAGGGCATCACTAGAGTGACCTTGCTTGCTGAATATGACGCTCTGAATCCCAAAGATTTTCACATGCATTTGGAAGTGGGCAGCCAGGCGATTGTTTACAGGACTCTGAATGAACTGTGCGCTCACAGCAAGTTTGATAAACACACCATTTCCTCCTTTTATCAGTGAGATTGCAGAATGTGAAGTATGAGTTTCCAGTTTTACTCATTCTCCTCAACCCTTTTCCTGTTTAAAAACTTAGACATACTAATTGGATGCTGATCTGTCCCTGTTTTTTATTTTGCTTACTGGTAGTTGACGGCTTATTCCACTACTTACCTAGGCAAGGTTTGGCAGTCCTTCAAAAATAAACTTTCCATGTATTCAACTTAAAGGAGATTCATCCCAAGGAATGTAATGTGAGCCCTAATTAGCAGTAATGACTGCTAATCACTTTGCTTTTTATACTCCTTTAGGAGCACTGCTATTATCCAGTGTAGTTAAGTAAAATGCTGTATATGAATCAACAATGCTGCATCCTTTTAGCAGCTATTGCTCACAGTCAAGCTTTGCATAAATTAGAGTTAACCGAAATTGATTTTAGTATGCTACATTTCTTTTTATAATAGGAAACTAAAATATCTACTTAAATATCCTGAATATTAAAGACATAACCTGTTTTTCTTTTTCTTTCTTTCTTTCTTTCTTTCTTTCTTTCTTTCTTTCTTTCTTTCTT
>NW_021703778.1:96030178-96053862 GCF_005190385.1 Monodon monoceros
CTTTCTTTCTTTCTTTCTTTCTTTCTTTCTTTCTTTCTTTCTTTCTTCAATCATCCTTATGGTAGATGAAGAACAATATTGCAAATAAATTTTCTCATAGTTCACGACATTTCTCTTAGATTTCTTTGAAATTGCGTGTGACATACTCTTCATAGTCACAGCAGCACTTTGATTCTGCTGTATGCATTTTATCAGATCAGTGAAAAGCAATAGGCTTATGTTTAATTTTTCTGGTTTTGTGCATTTACTTCCTAGAGGATCTTACAGTTTCTTTAAATTACATGGCCCATTTATATAAACTTGGTTTATAGGATTGCGCATTCAATGTTCATTAAAAGAGGTTGTTTTATTATGTTTAGTGTATTATTAGACTATTATAAAAGCTTTCTGTTTATTTACATGCACTCAATATACCTACAAACTGCCTTGCCTCAGGAGGAGACTAAGCAAAACTCATAAATTAATAATTTAAGGGAGCAATACTCAAGTAGCATTTTGGTTAAGTTAATAAGTTAAAGCCTTAGAGTCACTGCTGGCCACTTCAACAATGCTTTACTTTTGACTTTTATTGGCTGAAAATAACTTGTTAAACTGGGGCTTTTGCAATAAAATGAAATCTACATACCATCTGAAGCCCCTTCCCCTTTTTTTGATTTATGAGTAGGTTGACATATTATTGAAGAATTTTTAACACTTTCACAGTTCTGCACTTTGATTTCAGAGAACGTGCTAATCTCTCTGGAAGTTTGAGAGTGACAAAATGAATTGTATACTGTTTTTCTAGGGAATTTGGGAGTCTTAATTAGAGGCCTTAGTTTTATTTTATTTATTTATTTACTTTTTGATCTGTTCTGTGCAGCTTGTGGGATCTTAGTTCCCTGACCAGGGATTGAACCCAGGCCCTTGGCTTCGGCAGTAGAAAGCGCGGAGTCCTAACCACTGTACTGCCAGGGAATTCCCAAGGCCTTAGTTTTATGATGGTACCTTTATTAATGTTGATTCGTCTGACTTCTAATGTGGTGTTATGATTTGATATATATTAATGCATTTCTCACTTTACATATTATCTCTAGTAGTCTGGTCATGATGTTTTAATTCTTATAGCTATATAGTGTTTCAGCAATTCAGGACATTATTTTTAAATTACCAAAATAAATAATTTAATTTTCCTTTCCCATTTATATTATTTGTGTCAAAAATTTTAATTTTTGGTGAATAAACAAGTGGAAAAAACTTAAGTGGTAGGGTAATAAGAAGCTTTGTATTTTATATACTAGCTTCATTGTAATACATTGCAAACATATATATTAAAAAAGATCTTTGGCACTGTACTTAATCGAATTTAGTTGCAAAGAATTGTAACAGGAATGATGTGAGAAGGCAGAAAATACATGGAAAGCTTGAATGCTATCTGTATGTAATTATACGATTAGTGAATATTGTTGTATATAACTTATTTCTTTTATATCCCAGAACTGTTGTACAATAGCATAGAGTTCACATCTCTGAAGAAAAACTTGTTTTTTCTATTTTGCTTTGAGTTTGAGTTTTTACATGTAATAGAATTTCATTTAAAAATGGTGAGGATTTCAATTTTGATCCTTTTTTTGTTTTGTTTTTTTGCAGTTTGTTTACTTTCATGTGAGGGTGATGGATCTGTAGCTGTCATTTTTCCCAAAGAGGGGACAAATGGAATTGGCCTTTTAGACAAAAGTATGCAAACATACTGCATTCTTTCTGTTGATAGAATTATGGAAGGATTGCATGAGGTGCCACATTCGTTTTCCTATTGATTGTGAAGAGGATTTTGCAGTGGGGTGCTGTTTCCATTGGATAAGGAGGTGCTATGATTAGTTACCTTTCTCATGAAAGCACTACAAAGGGAAATGCAAAATGTGTGCAATGCGGTGTTCTCAATTTGACAGTTGTTTTTGTTAAGTTTTTTGCCCCATTGAAGTTCAGCCTATTTTAGAAAAACATACATTTTGGTTTTTTCCCTTTATTAGGCTTAGTAGATTACCATGCATTTGACTCTTTAAAGAAATTACACATTCTAGACGTTTTTCTCAGCTTCTATTGTAAAGCTTCAAAGCTAATGCAACAGTGCCCTCTATAGTCTTTTAGTGAACAGTAGATAAATGTAGATGATTTGGAATATTCAGGTAAGAAGCAGGATATTTAAATTTAAGTTTTGCTCAGACAAGAGACTCCTTTTTCCTAAGCAGACATTCTTGTTTTTCACTAGCGGCTTTACTTTAAACAAAGGGAACAAAAGACCATTCTGAGTTTTCATTTAGAATTATTGGCTACCTCTTGTTATCCAGTGGTAAATCTCAATTTTATCAGACATTCATCAGAGTAATTTGAGATAGAAGGAATCTTACAAGCTTTACTGTCTGTTCATGAAATATCTTTTTGAAGTTGAGTTCCAATAGGAGTATTTCAAAAAATAATTTAGTTCCTTTGTACTCATTTCTTCTATTTAATTAGAGCCTGAGTGGGCTGCCTAGAACTTAACTTTTACTTGTTCCTGAATTGGGTAACCCAGGCTTTATACATGACATTATTTAAATTCAAACTAAGGGAGTTACACAATGACTAAAGTATTTGTCATTAATTAGCATTGATTTAAATTTTAGATTTTCCTTTCTCTTTTTTGGTAACCTATTTGATCATATATGTCGATAGCTAAATTTTTCATTGTAAAACAACCTTGTGTACAGCTGTTAAATGATAGTAATAGAAGGCATCATATTTAGCTGTGATTAGAAGAGAAAAATTTCATGTGCTAAGTTTATTTTGCTTCTGAAAGTATTTTAATAAAAAAAGCATGGGCCCAAATCCTAGCTTCTCCTTGTATTCACTATGTAATATTGAACACATTTCTTAACCTCTGAGCCTGCTTTCTCATCTGTCAAACGGGAGTGAAAATAGCTTATCTTTTGAGGTTTTGTAAGGGATGAGAGATAATGTGTATTAATTGGCCAAGTCATTATAGATGCTCACATGGTAACTTCAGTCCAAAAATCAGTGTGAAGGTAAGTGGTATTGTTTTACATGGGGAAGTTTTAATATAAATCTAGAACACATTTAATGCACTATAGATTTCTTTAAAAATTCTGATCTCATAACTTCTGATGATTTATGTGAATCTGAAAGCTGGCATGGCATTCCTTGGTAATGTGGACTGACAAAGTGAGATGGTGCATTAACTTTCAATTCCCTGCAGACCTCATCCCCAAACTTCTTAAATAGGCCATGTTTATTAACTTTACTTTAGTAGACATTTACCCACAAACCAATATTTGGCAACATGTGAAACTGATAATAAATGAAACTCAAAAAAAAGGGAGTCTTTTATTTTTTTCCCTCAGTATATCTGGGAACAGTTAGGATACTTTTCATTTACCTGTGTTCTTAGAGGTAGTCTAGAGCCCTTATTCTACTTTCTAGGTAAGCGGCTTTTGCTTTCTTCACCTGGCTGCAAAAAAGACATGTGTAAAAATAGATGAAGGTGGAACTTTTCTGGTCGAAGTGGACTTGGGTCACTAAAGACCCTCCCCTTCAAAGGAACAAAGTTTAAAAATCACTTGGTACTGTACTGTAAATGTATATGTGTGTACACACACACACACACACACACACACACACACACAGACACCCTCTTTTGTGCAAAGGCTTTGTTCTACTTTGGTTTGAATACAAAGCACTTAATTCTTTACCTGGCACATAAAAGATGCTCAATTAATGTGTGCTGACTACAAAATTTTTTTAACATCAGGGCTTTTTTATTGATATGTAAGATTTGAGATATCATATGTATTAAAATTCACAATTTAATGCAGTGACATAATATTACAGTAACTGTTTCTCTGTGAACCATTTAAAACAAGCACACCTTCAGAGTAATTCATATACTTATTCTTTAAAGTCAAATTGTTCTAACTACAAATAATGATGGGAAATGAATTTTTAAAAATTCAGAACTTGTCTTCAAAATGTAAAAGCTGCTTTATTCCACAGTGATGGATTTAGCTAAATATTCAGGCCTTTCACATAACCCGATGATAAACATAATCTTTCTCTAAGAACTACTGAACTGAATTTTCTCAACATTCTGTAAAGCATTGTTTTTCTTGTAAGGTTCTTACTGTGCTTCATATTGATTTTGAATAACCTTGAATCTAATATTATAATAAAGCACATATTGTTTTTAGTATATCACTTGGGTTAACATTGAGAACTGCAAAAGCATCTTTTTAAATCATTTTAAAGAAGCAACCAATGTTTAAGCCTTTACATTGAAAATGAACAAGCTCTTAATAAACCAAATATGGTAGTTCTTTTTAAAATAATGGCCAGTTGCAGTAGGAAACATGTTTAAAATTAAATTCCGGTTTACAAGACTGACAAGATGCTGCCTACCAAAAAAAACTAATAAGGTATTTTTTCTTTGCAATGGAAGTACCAAATTAGGAATCCACTTAATTAAAATAGTGATAAATGTAGATTACATTACTGAAGACAGTGAAATACAGCTGCTCTGTCTAGTTAGAGCCTGCATGATTTACCCAGACTGTACAAAGAAGCAATGGAGCAGCCACTGCAGACTGTTAGAGGAAATGTCCTGTTTATTCTACATACATGTCTTTTTTTAATTAAAATGTCAGTGATAATTTTATAGCAGTCCTCTAAAAAAAAATCCTTCTTTAAATTTCTTCAAGGTGGTAGAATGTGAGACAAGATCATTACCACTGCTGAATGAAGAAGAATGAAACCTGAGAAAAAAATAGCATTTTATTATTATTTTACTAATTCAGTTTTCTTTATTATAAGTTGATATTGAAATATGTGATGAAATTTTTTTATTGTGAGTCTTGCATGAGAGAAATGTGGCAAAAATCTTTGAATATACATTTTATTTAAAAATCTTTTGGAGCTACAAGCAAGGTTTGGGTGGAGCCATAAGTAGTATTGCTTACAAAAAAAGAAGTGTGTATGTATACTGTGGAATTCTCAAGGTGGGTATATCAGGATTAGCTGGGTGGTATTTCCTCCTCAGCTCCATCACCGGGTTGTGATGAGGAATAATATGTTGTCAGTGTTTGGAGACCAAAAAGAGGTTGATAGCCCTTGTTACACTGTATATTTTCACCTTTTACTTTAATTATGACCAATGATATCTTCATAATTACATATAGTTCAGAAAACCAAGGTTTTATGTAACAAGAAGTGTTGGGGATTTCTTTGTTTCCAAGGGCTAAGTGGGGACTCTGGAGTCAGACTTGTCTGTGTTCCAGGCTCTACCACATGCTAGCTGTATGACCTTGGTTTAGTTAATTTCTCTAGCTTTCACATTTATAAAGTGGGGCTTTCACATTTGTAAAGTAGGGCTAGTGATAGTACCTACATCATAGGATTGTCATGAGCATTAATGGGACAGTAAAATAGATCATAAAGGAAGCCTCAATAAATGTTAACTATTACATTATTATCATTATTATTATTTTTATTCACTAAGTATTATGCTTCTTTTGCATTAGAGAGGTAGAGCATTGCTCATAGTTAACTAACTTAAGATCATTGTTATCTGTCCTGGTTTATCTGTTGATCTGGTCCTTAGAGCAGTTAACCATGCTCTTCTGTGTCTTCAGGCATAGTGTGGTAGAAATTCTGCTACTCCTTATTTTGTCTTTAATTGTCTTTCCTCTTTGTGCTTCAGATATCAGTTTCTTTGATGTTGGTGAATATGATGTCAAAGCTTATGCATTTCACTATGTGTGTTTTTGACTTTGCTTTAGCTTGATTGCTGGAATTAATTGAATATTTTCCAGGGTTCAGTTTTTCTAAAGGGTCTTGCAGTTGCCACCTACTAAAATCTTATTAACTTGAAAAGCTTTGTAGACAGAAAATGGTCACATCAGTAGAATTTGAAAAGTTTATATGAGAAAACAATGTGAGGAGGAATTCTTCACATGATTTTATTCTGTATGCTTTTTTCTTTGAGCTTCAATAAGGTGATAAATGCAAGAGGTGCAAAGATAGGAAGTCACATACTATATAACCATTATTCATAATGTTTACACATGCTCTGTGAGTTGTAGAACATTAACATACGTTTATTTTTTCTCTTGTTTTTTTTTCTAGGTTTTTTTTTTTCTAGTTGCTAGAGATGTAGATGATTTAAGGCATAGTGCCTGTCTCAAGGACTTAGCACTTTGAGTTTTAAGGGAAAAAGTTACTGCTATGTATTCATCAGAATTATTATTTGTGATGAAATCTTTGCTCTTTTAAAAATATTCCATGTTTCTTGTAGTGTACCTTTGTTCCATGAGTTTGCATTCATCCTTCCTTGCCTGGCCATTGTCACTGAGTTTCTCCTAAAAGTCCTGTGGTCTTTAAGGCTCAGTATTGCTCCATCTGAGCCTGTTTGTGGATTATACTTACGAATCTTGATTTAGCTTATAATTTTGATTAATACCTTCAAATAACTTAGTAGTTTATTTTTAACCAATTTAGTCTTAGAGTCTCTAAGCTTCTTCCTTGTCCTGGTCCTCCACAATGAAGAGTGGATAATTACATGTTAACAGTTTTTCAGTGCTTCCACCACAGTACTAGTTTTGCCAAAGTGAAGTGTGATTTTGTACTAAATTAGGTCAGACTTCCAATTCAGTGTATCCTGAGGTCATTAATTAGACACTTCTTACTGTTTTAAATTAGTTGCTTTGGAAAGCCAGAAACCACCTCTCCGCTTTATTTATGGAAGCATCATCATATTAATTTCAGATATTCTTTAGGGTTGTCATAGACTAGTTTCTATCAAAGACTAGGTAATTTAAACATTAATTTTAGGTTAATATCAAGGGGCCTTGTTTTCAGGTGGAGTTCTCGAACCTTTATGCTCAGGTAGAAATTTTGTCTTCAGCTTTGAGTAGCTTGATTTCTCCTTCATGCTATTGAGCATATATAGTTTCTTCTCAGACTGTCACTTGTGTATATTTTAGACAAAACAGTGATGTATAATAGGTAAAACTAATCTAGTTTGTGAAGATTTCACAGAGTTATAAGATGCCAAACTTATGTTGATGCTTTCTGTATACTTTATGGTTATTTGATAATTACTGATTCCCTACTGTGTATAAAATCAGTGCATTCACTGAATTCCCTGTTTTATATAATGGATTTAGTGTGACTACTCTTTACTCCATGTTTTTATTGATTTGGAATCAACAGATCAATCAAGCAATCTGAAATGAAAATGATTATGAAGCATTTACAGTCAAGAAAAGTTTAAGGGAAAACACAGTAAGTTACAACTTACTGTTACTAATTAACATAGTAGCTAAAATATTGTTTTATAAAAGACATAGCTTGTGGATTGTACACATTTCAGTATATAATTTTTATCACCTGGACAGTTTAAAGTTGTGTTTTAACTGTGTTTTGTAAAAAAAAATGAAAACAGCAGTCTTTGTATCTGTCAACTTCATAGAAAACAAAATGAGGTTCTAGAAATTTGTTTTGTTATTATTTAATAGTAACTAGTTTCTTTCCTTGTATTCAGTCCAAGACTTGGAATAAACATTCTAAAACTAAGTGTTATTATAATTTATTTTCTTAACTTATTTACTTAAACTATTTGGTACTTTTGTAGAGTGAAAAATCACATTGGCATTGATGATGTCCCCTTTGCTTTCTTTGTCCAATTATTAGATTCTAATAGATCTGACTTTTCTACATTCTTTTTTTCTATTTTTTATTGTTTTTTTGCTTAACTGTTTCATCTGTCTTTTACCTCTCATGTAGTCAGAAGAAAGAGCTTCTTTTTCTCTGACACTAGGCTCTTGGTATTTCTCTTGCAGACACACAATTTCTTTATTCAGTGGAATAACTTCAGTGTAACCTTGCAGTATCCTCACCTTGTTCTTCATACCTTGTCTTTTATCTAAATTATTACTTAATTTTCTTTGATACTTAAAACAATTGATTCTTAAAGAAAATATATAAAAGTATAAGAAAAGATCTTGCTCAAAATTCAGTCATTCAGAGTTAACATTTTGACATATTTTCCACACCCATATATTTAACACACATACATAGATATACATACACACTTCGTGTGTATAACTTTATACACTGCTTTTTTTTAGCTTAAAATATCAGTTTTTCATGTTTTTCATGTCACTAAAACGTCTTTATGAATATAATTTAATGGCTACTTAATATTCCATCATGTGGCTGTATAATAATTTCCTTAATGATTCCCTAATTTTGTAAATTAGGTTGAATCTAATTTTTACTATAAATAATAGCACTTTGATGTGGGTACATCAATTATTGTCTACATTAAAAAAAAATTAATTCCTTAGGATAGATTTTCAGACAAATCTATCCTAAGGAATTAATGGATCAAAGTGTATGATGATTTCTGAAGCCATTGATATATATTGCCTAGTTGACTTCCATAAATAATAAACCTGTTTATGCAAATATTATTTATATTTGGAAATTTTAAGTCTTTATTTAATAAGTATCTGAAACCTCAACTTGGAATCCTATTTTTACAGTTCCTGGCATTTGGTGAATACAAGCTGGGAGTAGCACTCTGCCCATCTTTGACTGCATTTTTTTCTTCCAGCAAAACCAGAGATATGTATTAGGGAAGCTCAGTCATGAAATGCAAGATATAGGGTGATTTTTTTTTCCCCTATTATTGTGAGAAGTCAGTCTCTAGTGATTTAATGGAGCTACATTCCATAGATGGTCAGCTGCAAAGTGAGCTGAATCTTACTACACTGTATACTATTAATGTGCCATGTGGATGAATACAGATACAGATATGTATACAGATATATATATATACACATATATATTATTTTTTAAACAGGTACAATATAACATTAATTATAATTCATTTTTCTCCAGTAAGTTCTGTTTTCTGATTAACCATTATGTTCTCCTGGATATCAACTGGTATATTTTCTGTTGGTATCATTAAGTTTGGCAGTATTTATAAATGATTTCTAATTTTCTCTCATTAAATAAATGATAAAATATTGGATTAATCATGGTAGATTAATCATTTTAGGTGTGTGTATATATATATATTTAAAAGTCAAATGTAACATTTTAGCTAAACTTCACACTCTGCAAATTATTACTGCAGGTTTAAGCCATTACTTTATGTCCAATAGAAAATATCTGTTTCTCTTTTTTTTTGAGCTTGTGTTATTAATGTTAGCTATTTTATGATGTCATTAAGAACAATCAAAACTATAGTGCTACTATTTTGAATTTAGTCTCTTAGTATAGTAATAATAACAGTAAGAATAGTACGTTCATTTGTAAGAATAAAACAAATAATGTTTATATTATGGTAACTATTTCTAAATGATTATTTAGACTTTAGAAAAAGAATATTAAATCACCTTTTTAGTGTTTTAATTACCTTGTGCTGTTGGTCTCTTTACTTTCTCAGAAGTAATCTTTCCATGTTTACTTGTATTGTTTAATACAATTAGGGAATACTGGTTTCTGTCACAAATTTTGCTTTTAATGCTTATTTCTTGGTAGTTTCTTGTTACTGAGATGAAAAGTATTCCCATCACACTGTCTTGGGCATGTAAAAGAGGGAGTGTGCGGGAAATGTGGTTGAGAAGGGGCATTGCTGCTCTTCTCCAAGTTGCTGTGTTCTCACTTTGTTTCTTCTACTTTTTGGCCCTAAATACATCTACATATACACCCTATGTACACTCTTACGGTTCCATTCTTTCCCTTTTATTTTTTTCTCTCACTCTTAATCTACCTTTCCTTTCTATCTTCCTCTTTCACCTCTCACACATGTCTGTGCATGCACATACACACATTTAAGTGAATTTTCAAGTATTAAAAACAAAGATTGCAGGATCTAGATCTAATTTAATTAAGTTTTGCTAACATTTCCTCCCTGTTTTTCATTATTTAAATTGTGGTCTTCTGTAATATTATGTGTTTTTATGAGTACAGGCTGTTCTGTTCTTCACTGTTTTATGTCTCTCAATGAAGAATAAATGGTGGAACTAGAAAAACTTAGACGAGAGCTTCTCAGTGCAGATGAATCATCTGGGAGTCTTATTAAAAATGCACGTTCTGATTCAGTTGGCCTGGGTTGAGCCTGAGATTTTTCTAACAAGTGCCCAGGTGATGCCATTGCTACTGGTCTGAGGCCACACTTAGAAATGTGAGGTTTTAGACGGGTTCTCTGCTGAGAGTACCATTCATTTAGAACAGGAATATTTGAGTTTAAAAGTCACTTTCTTCACACATTAGCTATAAAAGTCTAATATCTCCAAGGATAGGGAGGTACTTTCTTTTAAATCATAATTTGCCGTGTTTCTACAGTTGTTCTGTAATTTAGGCAATTGTAAAGCAGGTGATTTAAAATATCCATGAGTCTTGGATCTTCTGTGATGTTTCATATACAGCTTCCCTAGTTTAGTTTGCTACCTAGTGTAGACTAATGAAGATATGTATCAAGGTTTATTTTTGATGATTAGATTTATGGTATATCATCTCCCACTGATATCTGAAATTTTTTTCTGCTGGGAGGTTTGGGAGTGAAGGTTAGGGGTGGGGAATTGGGATCAGGCATGGAGGCTCTAGTGTAGATGAGAATTAGGTTACTGTAGGGAAATGCTTTTATTCTTTTTCATCCCTATGGTTATCACTAGGAGAATCACGGACAACTGGATTGAAATGAATTACCTGTTAAAAGTGAGAAAAACCACCCAGTACATATGCAAGAGTTTTTTTCCCATTACACTTTTGAATAAGATGTCTTTTAACTAAAGAGATCCACACAGCTTCCTGTACAAAAGCCAGCAGCTTCTAGCAATAAAGATGTTTCAGAACTGATGGGCTGATCTTATAAAGGAGATGATATGGCCAAGTTTTTCAGATTGGCCCATTATTTGCCGTCCAGTAGTCAAATGTGGCTACCATCAAAACACCTGCATCTTTGAAGCTGGTAATTGTCGAGTATCTTGGTTTACAACACTGTTGAGGAAAATGATCAAATTACATAATGCGGTTGGTTTCTGAGGTGGCAGAAGCCATGTACTCTATTATAAACTCCAAGGAAGAAAGGTGGGAAGCCTTTCCCTTGCCAATAAGCACTGCACTTGAAATTAATTGTATTTTAATATATAACAAAAAAGATTTCATCCAGCATGGATTTTGCTTTTTCAGCCCTTTTCAAACATTATTTTAGAACTAGGTACAACATTTAAGTTATATTTTCAACCTTACTTGTCTGTGTACTTTCAGTGAATATAGATTGCCCTTTCTTTAGTCAGCCTACATTTAAAAAGCTTATGTTTTGCCATAATACAGTAGAATTATTTGTGGTAATGTTACAAGTCTCTAAACTGCATGAACGTTATCCTGCTGTTTTATTGTTTTATAATGTAAAAGTAAATGCAAGCATTAAGAAATGTGCAGTGCTGTCAGGCTCCTTCAGAATTTAAGAAAATTGCCCCAACTATTGAAGAACTGAAAATAATCTTTCAGATTGCAAAGAGCAGTTGTTATAATATTGCCTAGCATTTTGCTTTCTTTTTACTCTAACCATGGTGGTGATTTGAGTCAATGCTGAAGAAACTCAGATTTTATTTGATTTCAGCAAACTGCTCTTGCCTTCTAAGAATTACCTATAAAATAGCATAGTTAAAAATAGGAAGAAAATACAGAACTCATTCTTAACTCTGCACAAGCCTAAACAGTAAATGTGTTTCTTGTAATAGTAAAAATTTTGCAACCCTACTTCTTCATCCAATTTGTGAATTTGATATAATAGCCACAAATAGTATGTGTTAATCACAAAACTGTGAAATTATGTTACAGTGCAAACTCTTCATAAAAATGAAACAAACATACAAACAAAATCTTAAAGCCATACCGTACAGAAAAGTTCTTATGGATTTTTTAATTTTGGATTTTTAAAATGTAAGGATGGAGATATTCCTTATGGTTTTAGCCTTTTGTCCTATCTGTTTTAAAATATTTCCATTTAAATGCAGATTTTGATTTTCCATCTGGGAGTAGGTAGAAGCCATTCTATTACACTACTAAAAGAATAATCCACTTTAACACAACATTTCTCCCTAAAGGGATGGTCTTTTCTAGTCGTAAGGTATTATTTTTCTCAGAATGATATTAACATTCATGATGTAGCGATTTTATCTTGATTTGAAAGATGTTTTGTTCTGGCAGTGAAAGGGATTAGAAAAATGTCCTTTGTATCCTGTTGCTAAAAAAATAGCCTTACCTTGCTCAAGATTAGATATTAGTGATTTTCAAAGTGTTTTGGCATGGGTGTATGATTTATATTTTTATAACATAAAATAAGTCTAATGAAATGGAAATCGCCAGCTTCATTTAATTGAATTCTTAAACGTTGGGTTGTACAAATATACATATTTTTAATAGATCAAGAAGCATGTTTGAAAATTTCTAAACCTGTTAGAACATTTTCTTGCTTTCATTTTCTTTATGCCTTGTGAAGAAGCCTTTGGGGTACATAAGAAAAGTGTTAGAGCAACTAGTTACAACATTCAGTGCCATAGATATGTTGGTTTTGCCTCACCTAAATTTATTAAACCTTTAAATAAAGAGGGATTACATTAATTAAATGGAATGTCTCAGAAGAAGAAAGGCTCTGAAGGCCTCTCTGCTATTTGTTGGGTAAAGTCTTGGCGTGCAGAATGTAGCTATCCAAGGCTTAAAGCATGTTGGGACCCTGTGTGGGATGCCAGTGCCATGCCCCTAGGCACGCTGTCATTCAGCCGCAGATTAATTAACCAGAGGCTGCAGAACCTCATGCTTTCAGTCAGCCCGTTCTTGAGGCAGAAAATACAAGGTTTTTAAAACCTTGAACATTCAAAAAAGTTTTTATTTCCTTAACAAAATCAGAGTGTATAGTGACAGTTTCTCTGGGAATAGTTTTATTATACATATATAAATATATATGTGTATATATATATATGTATGTATACATAATTTATAATTTTTGTCTCTTTGCACCAATGAGTGATTTAAATGGATTAAAATTTTTTTAATCCATGCAGAGGATGACGTGTATAGCCTCCAAAGAGAGGATTTTTCTAGTGTCACTGTGCATCTTTAAAACTTCCTAATTAATGACTTATTAAATCACAGTGAGTAGTGAGCTCTTAATTATGATTAAGACTTATGAAGTTTCAATAGAGTCAACCTAAAAAAAATACATTTATATATCTGAGTGATCACAAACTATACATTCACATTTTCATTAAGACCATTTTTTATCTTCAGCAAGGACATTTCCATTCATACATGCATAGAAAGTATTTTGAGGTGAATGAAGATTTTTACACTGTAGTGTTTTGTTTACACAACACAGTTTTAAAAATAACTTTTAAAATAACAGTTTTAAAAATAACCTTTAACATCTTATCTGTATATTCATCTATAGAAATGAGTACATTAAATTTGAAATGAGCCTTTATTTCCCTTGTCCATTTAGCTTGTTTTATAATTATATTAGGCATTATTAATAGCTTATGGGTAAAGTATTAATAACTAATTATTTTCTAAATATAGAGCAAGGTCTGTGTTGATAAAATAATGTTTCATTTGTACCTTAAAGTTAGGAAAGAATAAGGCATGTTTTCATTTTTATTTTTTAGCAGTGAAGAATACGACTCCCTCTCCCGCCCTGCAACCTTTTTTCCCTGACACTGTCAATTTTTTAGCGTTCTCACTGGAATTTATTTTGTTGTAGTAAATAAAAGACAAGTCATTATTAAACAGATTTTTCTGTTAATTCAATGTATGATTACCCTTTGCCATAGGTACTTTTAAGGGCTTTTATCCAAAATAAAATTCATTAAAAATGCAATTAGAAAAATCTATTGTTAATGACTGCTTGAGTGACGGGCTCATAATTGGCTCATTACAATAAAAAAGCCACTGTTTAAAAATCTTGACAATGAGATACAGTACAGAGTGAACACTTCATTGTAAGGCCCTATGTGATTACAAGATCCTGAAGGTGAAGCAGAGAAACATGCATATCTGAGACTCCAGCAGAACTTTCTCTTTTACACCAGTACAGTGAGTTTAGGTCGTGACCTAGCATGGGCTGTCAAAGTAGGAGCCCCTCTTATTTACAGTGTCCCACACTGAAGAGTAAACTTAGGTAATATATTCCACTTAAATGCTAGCATTCAGACTCCTCTTTGTTTCCCTTCCCCAGAAATCTTTTCAGTTGACTTAGATTACCAAGTCGTAATCAGGAAATCTTTAGTTCTGTTGGGGCTAAACTAACAAAGACAATATTGTCATACAAGCCATCATTATTACCTGCCCTTTTGTTAACGCAGGAAAGCTTGCAAATAGCTCTTTTTTAAGCTCCAGAATTTTTGTTGAAGCATTCCTAGAGATGTTTTTGTTCGAGTATTTTGGTGATTTAATATTTGCATTAGATTATTTTTAATTAATTAATTTTAATTCATTTAATTTTTAGGCCATAAATTGCAGGTAAGATAAAAATACAGACTTGGTGATGCAGGAAGGAAAGTAAACTGTACATGATAAGGTTTTTCCTTAACAAATTAGTTTTATTTCTCTTTTTGTGTCTTGGGCTTGACATACTATGGTTTTAATAATGAACTTGCAATGTCAAACATCAGCTGTTCTTTGCGGAGTATCAAATTTTAAAATACTGACAAGTATAAATAAGAATGATCATTAAATCTCTGCTTAGAGTTCCACCTATAAGGCAAAAATCGTAAGTTCCAACAGTAGTTTAAAGGGCTTCTTTAATGAGCCCTATATTTCCAAAATGCTCTTCCTGTTGGAGGCTAGAAAAACAGCAAAAGTTTTAAAGACTGCCGACTCCTGCTTTTGTTTAGTCTACAACAGCAATATTAATGTTGCTTTTGTGTTCTGGTGAGTGACTTAGGTGTAATTTTTCATTATATGTATTAAAAGTTGAATTATTTTGAACTTTGAACTTTAGACCAGCCCATGTGTGAACCTTAGTGTATAAACAAGGCAGTAACTTCAGGATCAGAATCACTCAAGACCACTCATATTATTAAATGCAATCCAAGAATGTTGACGTTAGAATTTAATATAAATTAGGAAAAAACTCTCAGTGAGATACTCAATAGTTTTTAAAGAAATAAGACACATTTAATTGACTTCATTGTAGCTTAAGTAACTAAACTGCTCTGAGTATTTCATCATTGCTCTGTTTGTGCTACTTTGCATTTCTCTCGTCACCTTATTTTGTAACCTTTGCATTTTTATTTTTCTTTTTCTCAATAGAATTAAGAGGAACCGCCTGCAGAGGAAACCACCGTTTAAAACATGGTGGAAACCACATTGCTTTCCGGTTGCATTTTTCTTTAAAGATCTACTTAAGGCAGTTTACCTCTACTCTTACAATCAAAAACTGTACCATGAATTTCCCCCACTTAAGGCTGAGTGTGACAGCTTCAATCTACCTCACACTTACATGCAGTTGGGCATGTAAGCTGATGCCTTTGTGATTTATAAGTGTAATTTAGTAAACCATTTAGTAAATGCCATGGTGTGTCATACCAGTGCCAAAATATTTTATACATGTAGGAATTAGAGTAGCGGGAAAAACTATTGAGACTAAAACTTCAGTGTTTGTTTGGTTCATGTGGATATCTTGTAATATTTATAAGCTGATGGCTATTCATGATCAAGTTTTGTGGCTTGGAGACAGGCCTAACATTTCTGACTTCTTCTTGCCTTTATGTATTTTACTGTTTACTTAAAGATTGCTTGTGTAGATGGTAGAGTTCTTTGTTCACTGGAACTTCAAGGAAGAGTCTATACTTGTATTACTATTTAAACAAAAATATTCTCTGCATATTGCTAGGTTTTTAGCCATTTTATAGGCAAATAATTACTAATTAAGATTATGATGTCTCTTATGATATATTCATTTATCTTCCCATGTCCAGAGCACATTGATTTTGAATAGTAAAGGCAAGCTACATCTATTCATTTATCAAATGTATTCTGAGTGACTGCTGTGTTCTGGGTACTGGATACAAATATCAGTAAGAGAATGTCCCAGTTCTCTAAGAGCTCATAGTCTATATTACTAATGACAGAACAATATTATATTGTGATGATAGAGTTGGGTTTTTTTAACAAATATTTTGGGAATGTAGAAGTAGGAGAGAGATTAGCTTTACCTGGGGAAGGTGCAGGATGGGTGGTTTGGAAAATACAGATGAGTAATGATTCATCAAGAGAGAATGAAAAGTGACTTCCCAAACTGAGAGAACATTCTATGTGCAGCAGAAGATGTGACAAAGCATGGTACATACCTCTCAGAGTTTGATGATTAGAGGATATGTGTAAGTAATTGCAGGAGTAGAAGTGAGAAGGTAATTTTGGAGCAGGTTATGAAGAGTCTTGTGTGCCTTGCTGAAGGGTTTGGAGACCCTATTTTGTAGGTGATGGAGAGTCATTGAAGGTTTGTAAGTTAAAAACCATAATGGATAGATTTGTTTTTGTAGCAGTGTAGAGGAAGCATAGGGAGAAAAGAGATGGAGGCTAGGTCTTTCGAATATATTGAAATCAAGGTATCTCAAAATAGGAAGTAATGAAACTAAATAGGGAAAAATCAAGACTGGATAGATTGATGGTAGTGATTATTAGTGTATAATTAATAATCAAAGTCATGTGAATAAATATCCTTACCCAGGGGATGAAGTGTTGCATAGTGGGAAAGAACTGGGCTCTGGTACCTGGTTTCTCAGTTACTGCTTACTAGCTTTGTGACTTTGGGCAAGTCACTTTGCCTCTTTGTGCCTCAGTTTACTTTTCCATAAAATGGAAATAAATACTGCCTACCTTATAGAGTTGTGATGAGGACTGAATAAGTTAATGTTGTGTTAATTATTATTATTAATGTTATGCTATTATTTAGAATTGAGAGTCAGGTTTTTTTTTTTTCCTATGAAGCGTTTTGATAAGGAGGAAAAACTGGCTAATCAGTAGAAGGAACGCATTTTATAAGATGAGAGAGATTGGGATGTGTTTATAAGTTAAGAAAAAGTAGTCAATAGAGAGGAAGTTATTGAAGACAAGTGACTGAATGAGATCCAGGAAGATACGGACGGAGGTGATGGTGTGAAGAGCACAGGATCGTGGGTTAGCTCTGGACAGAAGAATATTGATATGTTTAGAAAGGAGAAATGGAATGATAAAGGACTATGTGTCCTTTGCTATTTTTTTTTCCTGTGGTCTTGGAGGCAAGACCATTTACCTCAAGTGGGTGGAGATGATGGAAGTAATTAAGGGATTTGAGGAGAATTTTAAACATTTGGAATGATCCCTTTGGAGAAAAGAAAAGGGGACTGATTGCCAAACTGCCCAGAGCCCATGTGTGGTTAGAAATCAGAAATTTGAAAAGGAGATAGTTTTTAAAATTTAACTTTCACTTAAGTTGAAAAGAATTAGGGATGTTTGGTAAGTAAGATCACTTTTAAGGAAGCAGATTACTTATGTACTTATATCAAAGGTAAGTAGTAAATATAATTTATTATGGAATATATAACTAAAGCATTCCAGAAACCATAGCAGATAGCAATTGCTAAGTAAAATTTCTATGAGAATAATCTTCCATACTTCAGAGGGGAGAATACGGCGTTAGTATGAACTTAAATGAATACAGCTGCTGAAAGATTCTATTTTCTGGGCAACAAACAACAGATGATACAGTCACTTTATGATGGTCACTTAACTATGTCAGTGATGAAAGAATCACATACCAGGAAACAGTTCATAGATTCAAACAAATATAGTCCTCCCTTTCTAGTATTAATAATGATCCTAAATAGAAATAGGTGCCTAAACTGCCTTCTTAAGTGAATTAAAAACAAAATGAGGGACTTCCCTGGTGGCGCAGTGGTTGAGAGTCTGCCTGCTGATGCAGGGGACACGGGTTCGTGCCCCGGTCCGGGAAGATCCCACATGCCGTGGAGCGGCTGAGCCTGTGAGCCATTGCCGCTGAGCCTGCGCGTCCAGAGCCTGTGCTCTGCAACGGGAGAGGCCACAACAGTGAGAGACCCACGTACCGCAAAAACAAAACAAAACGAAAGAGAGATATCTACAAATAAGTTAAATAAATGTCTGCATAACCGTCTAGTGTTGCAATTTTTCTATATTATGTATAAATTGCTTCAAGAGTTATTCCAAGTAGCTTTTTTATTTTTCAAATATTCCTCTTTGTTTATCCTATATTTAATTTATAAAACAGTAGTCTCATTTTTAATAATTGAGAATAATCTTTAAAATATTGTCACTTAGTTTACATTAATTTATACTACAGAGGATGAATAAATATCCCAATGTCAACTACTTACTGTTCTTTAACTGCTGAGAAATGGACAGCTTATAGTTTGGATTCACCAATAGAAAACAAACAAACTGAATGGGCAATTATTTGTCAATAGGAGAACAGTGGTTGGAAAGAGTAATGTAGAGATTCTGGTGGTATTTTGTTTCCTATCACTCTGGTGGCTATTTAATGCTTAATTTTTGTTTTTCTTTTTTAACTTTAGGATGAGGAAAATTTTAAGCATGTATAAAAGTAGAGAGAATAGCATTATGAATCCCCATATAGCTGTCTCCCAAATTCAATAATTTTCCACTCATGGAATGCTTCATATAAAGTATACAGATTCATATGATGTCTTGGCGCCAGTATAATTAGCTGTATCTTAATTATAAATATAGAAAACTTCAGAGTAGCATTTAAAATTGTCAATTTGCATAAAAAGACTTTGAAGGAGTAAGTTTTTCCTCTGAATGAGCATTTTAAAGCCATTGTTTTCCAGTTAGGAAAATTAAAGCATCATAGTTCTAGATTATTTATCAAATGAGAGATTGAAGTCAAGAATATTTGCCACCGCTTTCCGCACCAGATAAGGGTCCATACGGCTTTGTTCTGGATTCCCATCACAACTTAAAGGGAAACTTTAACAATGTCCGGAGCCCTTGATGTCCTGCAAATGGAGGAGGATGTCCTCAAATTCCTTGCAGCAGGAACCCACTTAGGTGGCACCAACCTTGACTTCCAAATGGAACAGTACATCTACAAAAGGAAAAGTGATGGAATCTACATCATAAATCTGAAGAGAACCTGGGAGAAGCTTCTGTTGGCAGCTCGTGCCATTGTGGCCATTGAAAGCCCAGCTGATGTCAGTGTCATATCCTCCAGGAATACTGGCCAGTGAGCTGTGCTGAAGTTTGCTGCTGCCACTGGAGCCACTCCTACTGCTGGCCGCTTCACTCCTGGAACCTTCACGAACGAGATCCAGGCAGCCTTCCGGGAGCCAAGACTTCTGGTGGTTACTGATTCCAGGGCTGACCACCAGCCTCTCACAGAGGCCTCTTACGTTAACCTGCCTACCACTGCTCTGTGTAACAGAGACTCTCCTCTGCGGTATGTGGACATTGCCATCCCATGTAACAACAAGGGAGCTCACTCAGTGGGTCTGATGTGGTGGATGCTTGCCTGGGAAGTTCTGCGCATGCGTGGCACCATCTCCCGTGAACACCCATGGGAGGTCATGCCTGATCTCTACTTCTACAGAGATCCTGAAGAGATTGAAAAGGAAGAGCAGGTGGCAGCTGAGAAGGCTGTGGCCAAGGAGGAATTTCAAGATGAATGGACTGCTCCAGCTCCTGAGTTCACTGCTACTCAGCCTGAGGTGGCGGACTGGTCTGAAGGTGTGCAGGTGCCCTCTGTGCCTATTCAGCAGTTCACCACTGAAGACTGGAGTGCTCAGCCTGCTACTGAAGACTGGTCTGCAGCTCCCACTGCTCAGGCCACTGAGTGGGTAGGAACAACCACTGAGTGGTCTTAAACTGTTCTTCCACAAACTTTAAAATGGAAATAGGTTGATGGAAAATAAACAGTTTCTAAAAAAAAAAAAAAAAAATATTTGCTACCTAGGTGTAAGGATTGAACTGACCTTGAGAATATTCCATGCTAAACTTAAATTGGATGGGTTAAGGTCTGGCTTAAGAATGTCTTTGACCCATTGTGTAGTCCTTTTTACCTTGATTAGGAATTCTCTGAGAACTGTTTTAAAATATAGCCACCCTTAAAAGAATATGAACAAAATTAAAATCAGAATGATTTCCTACTTTTTCTCTAGAAGATAAATGTAAAAACTTGAGTTTCGGAAGTTTCTTAATGAAGGAACAAAAGTATGATCGGGGGGCTTCCCTGGTGGCGCAGTGGTTGAGAGTCCGCCAATGCAGGGGACACGGGTTCGTGCCCCGGTCGAAGATCCCACATGCCGCGGAGCGGCTAGACCCATGAGCCATGGCTGCTGAGCCTGCGCGTCCAGAGCCTGTTCTCTGCAGCGGGAGAGGCCACAACAGCGAGAGGCCTGCGTACCGCAAAAAAAAAAAAAAAAAAAAAGTATGATCAGAGTTTTATTTTAGGGTTAACTTTTCAGGAACATATTTACTCTGTTTATTAAAAAAAACAAAGAAACAAACAACTAGACTGACTCTCCAGTACACAAATCAACTCAATGGTTCCTAAAATGTTTTCTCTGTGTATAACAGAGACCGAGCCTTTGTTTTTCACTAGGAAGTTGAAGAAAAGTTGTAATGTGCAACTAACTTTTCTATGTTTTTTATCTTTTATGTGAAACATTATGAATATTCCGAGGAAGAATTACACTTGTTAGAAATTGACCCATGTTAGCAGTTTAGAGGACTAATTGAGTTTTTGACTAAGCTGAATACTCATGCTAACAGGAAGGCTGCTCTGGCATCCATGAGAGTCACTTTGCTGAAAAGTGAAAAAACAAGCTAAGAGGCCATGGTTTTCAACAGAAAGTGATATAACCATGAAAGGAAGCTTCTAATGTTTTTCCATATCTTAGGTTGTTATTATTATTGTCGTTGATTGTCATTATGAAATTAGGGGAAATATCTTTTGGAAAGAGGACGGGCAATGAGAGAGGGAAAAAAGGGAAGAAATACACGGACAGTCGTTTGAATGGAGAAATTCGTATAATGCGTAAATCAAACTAAGCCCCATTTTATTTAACGTTAAAAATTATCATGAAAAGAGAGTACATGTTAAAATCTGCTGGCTTGCAGTTTATTCCTAGTAGAAACAAAATGCTGGACAATACCAGATTTGAGTAGGCATGGTGCCTTGTTCATATTTGGGTACCCCAGTTATTTGTTAAATGAATAAGTAAATGCCAATGAACAAAGCAGTGGAAGTTTAGCCTTCATGTGAACAAGTATGTAGTAAAATAACCTACGCTGCTTGTAGAATGATAGGTTGAGTTATTATTTAAATCACAAAAGGACCCCCAAATCAATACATGCTTGTTAATAAAAATAGCCCTAGCACTCTCATTCTCCTTGATCACTAGATTACATTGCCAGCAGATGCAGTTCTGAGAAAAGGTAGTGAATATCAAATTCAATTGACTTGGATCATATTGAGCTTCTTGTTAGTATGCTGAAAACATTTGCAAGGTGGAGAGTATAGCCATCAGTGATCTATTCATTGACTGTAGCAATATGATTTGACTCATAGAAGGTATAAGATTCAGGACTGAGAATAGGAAGCTTCTAATCAAGGGAGAGCCCATCACTGACTTCCTAACCATCAGCATTATATGGAGTGGTTATGATACTGATTATGTTGTGGCAAACACTGATACATTCATTATCCTGGAAAATAGAGGACTTACTTAAAGGATAGGACCAAAAACTGTCCTCATATTCATGATAGGGGTGAACCTAGAAAAATATGACAACTTCCTTAAAATTATTAACTTTACCTCTTATCTCATCAACTTCTTAACCTCTTTGCCCAGTGGAAAACAAGCCGCATTACCGTCTGTGACCTTGTTGACATTCAGAAGACTGAATGGTTGCTTTAGCAAGCTGGTTGTTATGGGTATGTTATTGCAGGAACCTTATTCCTACTTCTTTCTATTGACACTGCTGCAGCTGTTGGCAAGGTACTTTCTGAGTTAAATGGGAAGCTCGCCATCATGACACCTCTGCACCTATGCCCACCAGGCACACCTGTCAAATACACAGTGGTCAGAAAGTAATGGAACAAGCATCTGCTAGACCCACAAACTTGTGATTTTCCTTTGCTGCTGTGACTAGTTATTCTCTTTAATACTTAAACAAGTTCAGTTATTGATAAAATGATTTTGGCTATGACAAACATGCTATTCACATTAGGACCCTGGGGCCTCTATCCCTATAGCAGTAGCCAGCAGACCATCTCTCTTAACTCTTCCCTCGTTATCTTCCCTTTCCTCCTAAAACACACAGTGGAAAAATTACTATTTCACATCTAAACCTTTTCCCAGATTTCCATGGACGTAGGTTCGGGGCCAGAGATATTCTTGTATTCTGTGTCATTAGTAAAATTTGATAGGTTGGAACAGAGGAGGTACACATATCAGCCTAAAATGCATTTGTAATCAAAAGGTAAGTTAAGTCTTATAATCATCAGAAAAATAACTTGTGGGGGGAAAGGAAGGGAAGGGAGGGAGGGAAGGAGAGATGGGGAGAGAAAGAAGGAGACGGAGGAAGGGAGGAGGGGAGAGAAGATTCTGCCTTGGTGTAAGTTCTATAAGTCCTGCACTTAGACTGTTTCATTTGGTTCTGGTTGTAGTATCTCAAGAGAAATTCTGTCAAGAGCAAAGGGAATTGGAAAGGAGTATGAGAAGGAAGAACAAGGTCATTCTATATTTAGTGTTCTAGAACTGGCAAGAGACAAATTTAGGAAAATAGAAAAGTATAGAGTGGCTTTCTCAGAGAAGAGCAAACTACTGGAACTTGCTACTCTGAGAGCTACAACATTGTGGGAATGGTTAAATAAGTTATTCCCATGGGATATCCCATTAAATATCCCAATGGGATAGTTCAGTGCTAAAGCCTATATATTAACACATAAAAATGCATATGATTTAACAAGATAGAAAATTACACGTATACTTTGACAACATCTATGTAAAAACAACTGTATGAATTGAGACTAAAAGGGAAGATCAAAAGATCAAATTGTATTGACTCCCACAGTAGGCTGGCCCAGTCCTAGCAACAGCGAAGGCTGTACTTACCACTGGTGGCCATTTCTTAACTGTACTTCCTGGGAAGTGGGGAAATGTGGGATGAGGTGAGGGGAATGAGTAGAAAATTTCTAAATAACTAACCTTATGCTTTGATAACCATGTGACAACCTGTGCACAATATCTGTGTCTTATGGTAGACAAGGAATAAGAGGATTCTCTAATTTTCTCCCAAGAGGTGATTTTATTTTTAAAAGTGAGAGTTGGGAGAAAGGAGTGAATGAGGGATGGGGAAGAGAGACTCTAGTGCTCATATAAGCTCATGACTTTTCTGTTAAAAATGAGGGACCTGGGCTTCCCTGGTGGCGCAGTGGTTGAGAGTCCGCCTGCCGATGCAGGGGACACGGGTTCGTGCCCCGGTCCGGGAAGATCCCACATGCCGCGGAGCGGCTGGGCCCGTGAGCCATGGCCGCTGAGCCTGCGCGTCCGGAGCCTGTGCTCCGCAACGGGAGAGGCCACAACAGTGAGAGGCCCGCGTACCAC